>NC_056744.1:139720261-139757761 GCF_019279795.1 Protopterus annectens | reverse complement strand
ACAAAAAATTTAAACTTATGTGCAGTGCCTTCTTTCGCAACATGCATGGCCAAAGCACTTGTTTCCTTAGCATTCCTAATGTCTCTTCGGTGTTCTAAAATTCTCTCCTTGAAGGCTCTATTTGTTTTGCCTATATAGAATGAAAAACAGTACAGAAACAAAAATATACAACGTGCTTGGTATGGCAATCAGCATATAAAGTGGTGCTAATCTCAAAGCCTAATTGTGGATGTACAAAAGTGCCCCCCCCCCCATATATACACACACAAGCCATACATCTCCCGCATGGTTACGTACCCATTCTATCAGATTGTACAGCATTCTGTCTACCCTTGGATTTGTAACATAACTGGTTCTTAAGAGATTTATTATTCCTAAAAGTAAAACTGGGTTGGCGACCTATAACATCTTCGAATCCAGGATCAGTCAAGAGAATATCCCAATTGTTCTTAATAACATCACATACCATGCACACATTACTAGCAAAAGTTAGTGGCATCCTAATAAATAAATAAAAATAAATAAATAAAAGATATTGCATTTCTCAAAATAAGAAAATATTTTTATCTTCCCCACCACATCCATGTTTTTTTTTATTTTTCTTATTATATCCCAACTATTCCATGTTTAATTATATACAATTCTTTACATCTCATATTCCAAGTAATCCATATTATACTAATGATTATTTTTATCCATTATTTTTACTTTACATTTTCTTCCCCTTCATAATATCCATACTCTATTTTATTCCATATTTATATTTTACATACTTCCTCGTGTATCTCATTCTTATATAAATTCCATACCTGTTTAATCTTTCAAGAAATGCTCCACAGTTTATTTTGTATTACTTCTAATACATACTCTCCCCCGGATTCAGCAAACGTCCATGCAGGAATAAATTAATGACCATTCCTGTGCAGCATGGCAATGTGCCATGCATATGTATGAAGGCGCACTGCCGTCCTGTAATACATACATGGGGATGTGTATGAGTGCAGAGGGCATATTTGAGAGCAGTGCTCTCACAATACACATGCCCCTGCACACCAGAATTGCCATACGGCAATTTAAAAAGAGCGAGATCGCTCATTACACCTCTCAACCCATTAGAGTAAGAAATCTGGACAAAGTCATATAGGACAACTCGGAAATATTGCCATTACAAGCTTAGAAAATTGATAGAATAACAGGTTTTGCATTAGCATGAAATCTGTGAAGGGTTTGAAGTCTAAAACGCACACCTCACAACCCATTACAGTAAGAAATCTGGACAAAGTCATAAGGGATAATTCTGAAATATTACCATTACAAACTTAAAAAGTTGATAGAATAACAGGTTTAGCATTATCATGAATTTTCTGAAGAGTATGAAGTATAAAATGGAAATTCTGTCATTACTATCAAACTTCAATCTTTAATGATGTGCCAGAGAGCCACAAGTTTATGAAAAGTGGACCAAGAATATAATGCAAATATACAGATATACTGTGAAAAGTTATATGTCATCAACATTTGCAAAGCACAGCCCCCATCAAATAAATCTATTTTTTTCTGAACTGCAATAAAGTTTAAGCATAGATGCGTGGGTGTGCCTGTTGCTTAGCTCTGCTTAGCCCAGCTGAAATGGCAGGAGATGTTGAATAGCAATAGACACCCAACATAAGCAATAATGCAATTGTGTAGCGGTTAGAGTGCATGCCTTACATGTAATCATTCATGGTTTAAGCCTCACCAAAGCCATTTCCATTTCATATTTGAAATCATTACAATTTTATTTGTATATTTATGTAGGAAGTAACTTATATTTCTTAACCAGAGTTGTGTATTAGGCCCAGATGTGAGGTGTCAGTGTAATAAAGTTGTGAAACCCCCATATAAACACAAGTGCCCCATACAGTATAGTCACACAAGAATAAATGTAATGAAAGCACACTGGGGGATGTGAGGGAAGGTAAACAAATTTATAATATGTCATGAATGATGAATCAATCCCATACAGGTGGTAGTCCATTAAATAAAACAGGCGCTCCTCCTCCCCTCCCTCTTATACGCCGCCCCAGTTCTTACCAATATCCAGGCCTCCACTCTAAACAAACTGCAACAGACTTACCATAAAATAGCCAGATTCATTACTAACTCCTCATATAACTCACACCACTGCATTTCTTTAAACTCTTTTCAATGGCTTGAACTTCCCCAGTTTCGGCTATCTTATCAATTTCATATGCTACACTCTATTCTTTATAAAACCTCCTTCTGTCCATCTCTATCTTACTTAGTCTCCATCTACATCCCATCCCAGACCCTCTGTACTTCTAATCAACAATTACTTGATATCTACCACCCAAAAAGGTCAGTAGGCAAACTACTCTACAAACACTCCCTTGCCCGTGCTTGGAACAAACTTCCCCTTGACTTACGTTCAATCTCCCACACCTCACACTTTAAAATGAACTAAAAGCTTATTTTCTCAATTCCAGAACCTGCCCTTGCCATGACGCTACCTAGTCTTCCTTCCCTTTATGTACCCTCAAAAGGACCATACTTAGTACCTCATTACACCTCTCTCTCCAATGTGTCTACTATGCATTTGCACAATTTTATACAAACAAAAAATGTTCATTGTTGACCTATTGAACTATATCAATGTAAAATTGTTACTTAGCTTCTTTTTAATGCAACTTTAACTTTATGCATGTATCCCAACATATGTGAATAATTTTGCTATAACTGCTATTATATCAATATTTTTTAAAATTGTACTTGTTTTAAAATGTATTACTGGAGCTTTTCTCCTCGGGTCTCCACTGAAAATGGGCCACAAGCCCAGTTGGACAAACCCGATTAACAAATGTCAATAAATAAATAAAATAAATAAATAAATAAGCAATGTTAAGCATTGCACAGCTATGCTGGCCAGGTGTAACGATTGTGTAAATATGAATGCTAAGCAGATTTGCACATTGGTAAGCAGTGCTGAACCTGCCCCTTTAAGCACTGCCAACCTTAGCTAAGCAGGTTTGCTCATAGCTTAGCTTAGCACAGCATATTCAAAACCATCCAATCACAGCAAAGGGTGAGAAATTGATTGTATTTAAACCTCCCAGGCTGAAATACAGCTCATAACTGGTTGCAGTTCCCCACTGTAGACAGTATGGCAGGTGTTGGAGAGGGCATGCGCTTTCGGGTGCAGCGCTGGGGCAGACAGGAGTCCAAGGTCATGGTAGGACTCCTTGTAAAAAAACATGACTTGAGACTGCTTCAGGACCAGTACCAGTGCTCCCAATACAAAGCAGAAGCCTGGTAAAGTCTCGCCCGTGATCTCACCAGTGTTACTGCTATCCCTTGAACTGGTGAGCAGGTCTGGCACCACTATGCCGACTTGAAGCAGAGGAAGAGGAAGCTCTTGGAACAGTGGTTCCAAGAAGCAAGACAGAGGGGTGATGTCCCAGCAGTGTGTAAGTATCCATAACAATAACTGTTTACCAAAGACCAGCCTGTGTATGTGATGGATAGGTATGCATAAATGTTTCTCTATCTTCATTGCAGCTCCAGCTGAGTGGATTGCAAACCAGGAAGCACATGCCAGCAGGTTGCAAAGGCTGCATCGTGAAGCTGGTGAGTAACAATCTAGCTTGTAGTATTCATACCAAATAAATATAAAGGAATAGAATGTCACCTGGTATTATTAAAAATGGGTATGGTTTGTACTGAATAAAGCAGACAATATTACAGTAATAATCTCATATAGTTCATATATTAATAAAAATGTAAGTGCTTGTCAATAAAATTCAAAACCCTGAACTGGTTGTGTTTACTCTGGTATGGTATGATTTGAAATGTGTACAGGTTATGCATAGAGACTATAGCTCTGAAAACATTAAACATTCAAATCTTATCTGACAGAGTTAGCGCCTCTATAACACATGAGATTAACTGATATTACAAATGTCATGCACCAAGATCTGATATCTGAATAGTAAAGTTATGTTAACCACTGTTTTCTACACAGTGCTATGTGAAAATATATGTGTAGGAATGTATGTATAAGAATGTTGCAATTACAAGGTCAGATCATACAACAAAGAGAGAATGAGAAAGAAATCATTCAAAGAAGACACATCAGTTTCTCAATAGCTCCTTCTGATGAAATGCATACTTGTTATACTTTTAGCAGAAACAGCCACGGTTCTAATCCCAGGAATGGTAGTAAGCTGTATGCATACTTTCAACTAGGATTTTGTGAAAATGTGTAGAAACACTCAGGTAGTATTAACAAACATTCTTTCCACAGGTCTTCCAGGTAAGATAAGGTATAAAGTAGCTATAAGAAGGCTATAGTTATACTGTGTCCAACTCCCATGGTCCAATCCCAAGGCTGCAAATGACAGCAAGATAGTACATACACCAAGTGGTCTCCCCCAAGAAATATTCAAAAGTGTCATGCTGTCACAGCTACTGGTCCCTGCTAACAACAATCAGGGTGACTGATAAAAATCAAGGCAGAGTGTGTCAGTAGCACACACACACACACACACACACACACACACACACACACACACACACACACACACACACACACACACACAGTATGAGTGCACATATGTAACCCTGACTATGGGAATATGGGTAGAAACAGTCATGTAGTATTAACAAACATTCCCTCCACAGGTCTACCAGGTAAGAGAAAGTTCAAAGTAGCTATAAGAAGGCTGTAATTATACTGTGTATAAACATACCACTGCCCAACCCAAGGCTATAGTTGTTGTAATAATACCTGTAGAGTAATGAGTAGAGCAATGATCATTAAAGCTGTGACCACTGCAAAAATCTACATTTGTTAACTGACATCTCTCTCTCTCCCCCACCTTATCTTCACCAATAATCTAAACACATAAATGAATGAGTATGTTTTCCACCACACCTACTGTTGTGACATGTGTCCTGTTGTTTTACAAACATTGAAATTTATTCCAATTAATGTTCTCTGTTCAAATACTATCATTGGTAGCCTGTTGCTATCAATGTAATCTGCATGCTGGTGTAATGCCCACTGTAGTTCCATATATGCATGTGTTCTGTTGGCTATGCAAATATTCCAAATCTGTTAATATGGGTTAATGGGAATCCTCATGCATGCTGTTATAGCTAATCCTGGCATGTGTTTACCATTACTAATCAACATATGTTTTAAAATTGCAACATCATAGCAAGTCACGGAAGGCCGATCCCAGTGGAGCCACCTCTCCCGCCTCATCGGCCATGGCACCGGGCCCTAGCACATCTGGGACCCACCCCGGGACCTCTTCATCTGCTGGTCCTGCACCACCTTTGGGTGGAATTGCATCAGGGGATGGAACTCACCCCCCTGGGCACGGGTGCCGACAGAATCCTGTCACTCAAATCTAGGTCCGGGATTTGGTGCGTAGTGAGCTCTGCAAGGAATTGGGAGATCTGCTATGCCAGCTTGAGGGCCGTGCAGTGCAATTAGAAGGTCAGCCTGCCTCTCCTGCTCAGCCCCTAGCACAGCCACCTTCGGGGCCATAAAGGTGCAGTGGTGACTAGCCATGGGTGGGGACCTCAGTCCCACTGTATCCATTTGGGGGCTTATGGGCTTCTAATTACCAAGCACCACTCCCCGTCCAAGGTGTTTACCCCCACATGTGTCATATACCACCCCTGTATGCTGTCTTGTCTGTCTTGTCTGTCTTCCTACCCAACCTACCTCACCAAATATACCTACTATCCTCCCCCAACATCAAACTCTCACCTTTAAAACAAAAAGAGCAATCTGTCCCCCCAAAAAAATGTCACCCCATATATAGCTGTCCATTTTGCATGTGTCCACTGGACACGTAATCTTGCCTAATTGGCTTCACAACACATTACTGTTGTCCTCACCCCTCTCTCTCAGGGGGTTTGAGTGTCCAAATGTACCTCCAAATTCAGTATATATGCACAGCTGTTGCTGTAGAAGAAATGGACAGCTATGGACCTTCTCTACATCCATCCTGCACATCCCTAGCTATCTTTCATGTTGTTTTACCCTCCTTGTCCCCCTTTTTCACCACTTTCCTATCGCCCCTTTTCTCTTTTCTTTTAAAGAAATTAGTGTGGGGGCAAACGGGAGTAAGCAGTAGTAAGTGGGATTACGCCTGTTTGTGTGGCGCTAAGCAATACCTACATAGATTAAGCACTTTTAGGGCTAACTGTCTGTAAGCATATTTAACCGGAAGTTAGCATTACTTACTGCCACGTAAATCCATGAAAACCCACTTACAGCTGCTTAAAAGTGTCTTACTCACTCTATATCCAACAGCCCTTGTTCTGTCCAGCAACAAAACTATCAGCCCTTGCAAATCATGAACCCAGGATCCTGCACACCATACCCACAGCAAGTTACCACTAAGCCATCTGAGCTTCAAGATGTTGGGAAGATATCTCTAACATATCATGCAGAACAGTCAGTCTACCATAGGGAATGTACAGTGTGGAAGCACTAAACATTCAAATGATATACACACACACACGCACACACACACACACACACACACACACACACACACACACACACACACACACACACACACACACACACACACACACATATCTATATATATATATATATATATATAAAGAGGGTGTGTGTGTGTATATATATATATATATATATATATATATATATATATATATATATATACACAAAGAGCGCACAGAATATCAAACAGCCGTTATTCCTACAGTTGCCACCTTTTCAAATGGCCAGAGTCTGATTCTTTCCTAGAAATGAGAATTATTGCATTAAAACATATATCCACACTCAATGCAAAGGACATAACACCACACCGCTTGCATAAATATAAATGTTTATTTGTGTACCATTTAAGTTGTTTATGCCATTTCTTCTAGAATTTAGGTGTTTGAAATAGAAAATAACTGATTAATGCAACTATCAAAGAAAGCATATGATACAGTAATCCGCAAAAAATAAGATACTCTGCTGTCTTGGCCAAAGCCGTCAAATAGTACAACAGTAAAAAACACACTTGCCTTGAAGATAAGAATCAATCAACACTTAATTACAGATTCATTTCAACAGCCTCCAATTACACTCTGTAGTTAACCCCCCAGGGAGAAAAGTATCAATTGTTACAATGTAAATGGATCCTTTACATAACAATGCTTAACATCAAACTGTACTATCACACTGACAAACAGAACTGTGTGCAAAACAGTGAGCTCTAACCCACCACTGTCCCCATGGTGAAATGCATGAAAATGTACAGCCATATACCTTTATGTTTCTTATTAGTAATATCCCTCACATGTTCTAACAGCCTGGGATAAAAACATTTAATACCCTTCCCCCATAAAATGTCTTACAAGGGCATATAACAGCGTTCTCTATACACTGACATTTTGACTGTACAGGGTCACATGTTGCCCAGCTGTAGCCCTCACATATATGGTCCCTACCGCACAACATGTGTGGGAGTCCACAACATCACTGGAATAATAGCAGGAATGTCAGCACTAAATAATGATAGACCCTTACCTATCAACATCTTACTTCATGACATCTGGACAAAGCCTGGTATATAAGTGGAGAACAGAGGACAAAAAAACAGGGCCATATTTGAAATATTTCTGTTATATGCCATGAAAGTTGCTGGTGTTACAGGATTGATTGCAACATACCCTTTCTGAGGAATATGACATCAGAGACATAAAATGGATGTTGCCATGTACTGATAGCAATCAACAGAGAGAATGCCACCAATTTGTCAAGGACACCTGTGTGAGGAACAGACAAAACATAACAGCCAAACCTCTGGCCATTATGTGGATAGCCCCACAGTTGAGAGCTATGCAGACAGACTGCATTCCATGCGAAACTAGCATGTGCACATAAACCCTGTAAAACTAGCAGTATTCAAAGCATATAACAGCAATACTCATACTTGGTCCCTAGGTCTGGAACCTTATACAAACATGTAGTTGGCCTGTGTCCACAAGTCTTGTTGTAAGAGGTATTCCTACCTGCTGTCTGTAACACTGCTGTCCCCACACATGAAGGATCTCATCCATACAGGCAAGGTAAAGGGACAATGCACACATGATGTAGTCATTTATAGTACTGGTTTGCTATGACATTGGCTATTGGAAGAACTACACAGCTGCCTGCATGCAATTAGCAAGTGGGGAACACCAATTGATGCAGAGGCCATCACCTGATCATGAGCATCACCTACAAAAGCCATGCTGCAACCTATTCAAACCAGCTTGATCCCTGTAGTGGGGAGAGAGAGAGAGAGAGAGAAAGAAAAAACAAAAATAATACTAAAAAAAATAGCCAAACCAAACAAGGAAGACATCAACTGGAACACAGAAGAGAGCATAATAATAAAACAGGTATGTGAAACATGTAAGCATGTAATTGAATGTAGTACTTGGTCTGTAATAATGGGATAGATGATTTTGAAAGATTTATATGTGCCATCAAAGCATGCTGTAATGATGTCCTGCTGAACAATTGCTATGTAGATAGCATCTGGCTCTGTCTGCAGTGGGCCATGCCTGCTAACTGTGCAGATCTTCACAGAATGGCAAGATTTACCCATAATAGTGTTTGGTCTGTTCCTCCTAACAGCTATATTAGTCTGGCAAATAGCTGGAGAGGGAAGTCATGAAGTAATGACAAACACTTCAGTTTCAGACCCCATCACCTTCAGAACAGTCATGGTAATGCAAAATGTATTATGCTACAAACTTCATCTGTTTATAACAGGCATATTTAAGATCTGTCCCTATATATCCCCCTCCCCCAGTGTTAGGCTTTGTCCACATGTGATGTTCTAAGAGGTGGATAGGTCGGGTCACAGCTGAGGAGCCTGACTCACCCTGGGAAAGGACAGCTCACATATGGCAACCACTAGAGTGTCTGTCAAACAGTCATAACTGTGCCACTGTTAAGCCAGTTAATGGGATGCTGCCCATATCCATTTGTTACCTGTGAATATAAGTATTATACATGTTTCTATTGTAAATCTAAGATACCTATATAGGGCATATGCATAGTAACGTATTGTTGCAGATGTGTGTGTTAAACTGCATTTGATATATTGAATTAATAACATTCAACTGTACAGTGTTCTGCTGGACAATATTCACAGTTGTGACTGATATCTGTAGTCACATACACATATACTTGTGTTATGTCAGCTATATTAATACATTATTAATATTGATTTCCCTGTTGTCACCCATTCATGTATACCATTGGCCAGAAGTCCTCGTATAACAGGTTGAAACATCTGATTGAGCTGCAAGACTGTAAATACAGTGTGCCATACTGACATAGAACACAAATGTATAACATGTATCCCCTGAGCACATGTATGTATATGTATGTTCAGCTGAAAGGCACAAAAGTAACAACATGGGTCACAAGCAGTCCAGAAAATAGGTTGTGCATTTTGCATGTGTGTAATATCAGTGTCACTGCATACAACAAAATCAAATGTGTACAGCTACTGATTGTTGCATTGGCATGACACTGATATGGGTACTACATTAGGCATCATTATCAAGTAGTAATCATAGAAGTTTACAACTGTGTTATGACCCACTGTCCATGCCTACCACTAACAGCTATATCAACACCCATATACACTGGATATCCAAAGTGTACACACCCCTGTTGGAATGCCAGGTTTGTGTGCTATATTCTAATGAGTTCACAGAAAGTCATTTAAAAATGTTTCTTACCTCAAATGTGACCCATAACCTGTACAATTCTATTGAAAAGAAACAAAGCTGTGTTATGGAAGGTGAGCAACCATTGTCAAGTGAAGATGTGACATGATGTTAGAGTGCAAACAAAGACAAATGGATGCTGTAATCATCTCAGCAGGTGTTTACACAACATATCAGTTTAACGGTGTGCACACACATTTAACTGGCTTACTGTACTAAGTATTATTTCCCATGTGTTTTCACAGGACGGATTGTTATGTTTTCTATTGAATTATGCAGGCTATACGTCACATTACAGGTGGGGATTGTGGTGACATGAGCTTTTATAGGGTCATGTTTCAATTCCACAACTACCAGGCATTGTAACAGGGGTGTGTACACTTTATATCTACTGTAGCTATATGGAATCAGCAGTATCTGACCTGTACAACCAGCCTCCACTAATGATAGAGTAATCCCTCTTGGTGGACAGCAGCAATACACAAAGCACATAATAAGTTGCTATAGTGGCTGTACAGGGACACATAGGTACAGACCACAACTTAGAAGCAAGTCCAACTCTATCTGAGCAAGCATGTAGGTTCACAGGTGACTTCCTGCAAGGCTGACTATGACAAAAAATGAGACATATCCACACCACCAAAGCCAATTGCAAAAATGTCTCCATATATGTAGTCAGTCTCTTAGACAGTAATACAATTCAACCTGTACTGGGGGTAAAGTATAATTCATACACACATGCCATGGATACAGGCAACCTACATCAGACAGGTTAGGTGGGAACAGTGCCACCCTGTCCACAACATTTGTACAGGGGGATATGCACATCAACCACACTCCTACTCGCATCAGTGGTGAGCATGTACATAATGCTGACTGATGGCAACAACAGCAAGTCTCCATGGGGCATGAGAACATCACAGTCTGCCTCCTACATGAACTCAGGCATGTGCTCACAACTCCAGTGCACACTACAGTTAAACACAGACTTGCCACCATCCACACACCATCCACATGGAAGATGGCCACTGCCATCCCTCTACACAGAAATTAATGGAGAAGAGTGGATTATGCCAGTAAGTGGCCAACATTGGGGGAACTAGACAGGTCAAAGCCAGGAGTGTAATACAAGATGCCAAAGCCATGATAGCTTACAGTGTTATGGTATAGTCTGGATTATTTGCAAGTAATATCCACTGTTGATGTGCAAGTGGATAACCGTATGAGGACCTGTGAACATTTTTCCTGTTTTTGTCTTCCAGGTATTATGCAACATCCACGGCTCCCAGCATTTACCAACATAGAGAATGAGACCATCACACAATATGTCATACATCATTACAGCATCCTATTCAACTGCAGAGCCCAGGATCTGCATGAGAGGACTGCCCTGTGGAACAAGCTCGTCCATAGGGTAAAGGATGTTGGCATGCACAGCCAAAATTATAAGCAGGTGCAGCATTGTTGCACTGAACTCATCTGCCACGCCTGTCAGTGTGCTGCTGCCATTCCAAGGGACCAGCTAGCCACAGGTGGGGGTCAGGCCATCCAGCCCCCACTGACACCTGCTGAGGAGCTCCTCACCAGTCTTGGGGCACCTGCCCACCAGACAAGCCATCAACCTGAAGACTGTATTGTGAAGGTGGGTCCACCCACACAATGGACGAGGAGCGTGCAGGTAAGGCCACAGTGCACATTATTAGAACACTGTTGCTTATCAATTTTTATCTGTAAAGTATCTACATGGATATGTCAGATAAGATAGTCTGTTGCTGGAGTGAAGTAATGCACAGATGTGCATAATCCTTAGTACTGGGGTTTGTACTGTTGATGTGCTAAAATGCTGCTTCCACCCTGTATCAATGCCACAGGTGTGGCTACTGGCATTACTTCTCTCACACAACTATTTAGGTCCCTCTGGTATACAACTGGGACAGCAGCCTGTAGCTGGTGAGTATGGAGTGGTTTCGTTCAGGTTTGCCAATACACCGGCCATGTTAAGAGCATGCTGTTTTCCATGCACACATTTAATGCACCTACCCAAAATGCATGCTGTACATGTTGGTGTTAACTGCACTGCATCACAGTGGTCACCGTAGTGGCATATCTCAAGGGTATGTAAGATTCCTGCAGTATACATCTCAACCTGTCAGTGCAAGATGTGTGGACGGAGATAAACAAAATGATGGGACAAATGGCCTACAGTAGGGACATGTATGAAACATTACCCTAATACGGTAGATACAACAGTGTATACACCACTATTACAATGGCAACTGTTCCTGATATATACAACAGCAAACCACAATAACACATTCCACACCTTTTGCAACCTTTAATGTGATCCTAACATGAGCAATGAATGTGTGATATGGAATCCTATGTTAGGACAACAAATATGGGGAATGCAAACCTTACAAAACACTGGAAGCATATGTGTGCACACACTCCAAATAACATATTGTGGAGGCAGTTTGTGATGTACTGACAGCATTCACTCTTCTTGAGTACACACCTGCCATCAAGTACAGGGCCTCAATTTCAAACCAAGTAATGGTCTGCTGTCCAAGAAGTATGTGCATGACAGATGCACAGTCACCTGCAAGAGAGGCAACCATGACTTGCACACATATTACAAAGCATGAAATGGATCCCATATCTGAAAGGTAGCAGTCAGGAGTGGGAATGGTAACCTTACCTTACCATTGCATATACCATGGCAAGCAGTGCAGACAGTCATCTATGGGTGTATGAAATATGGGACAACAATGATGTAGAAAATAAACAGATGCCCATCCAAAACAAATGACAAAGCATGTTGCAAACTAGTCATGTAGGCTGCCCAGAGACATGCAGCAAATCTGAGGGAGTTGCAGAAATGTCTAGCAAGTACTGCCTGTGCAGTACCTGTGTCAACAATTGCATGGATTCTACATAAGTGTGGCCTATGGGTTTGAGTAATCAGATGGAAGATTTGTCCCACATGGAACCTCATCCAGGGCTCTGTACAGGTAGTATAAGCATAACATCAAGTCTCCCAAAGGCATGTGTTGCAATGTGTAATGGTATCATGAGACCAAGGCTCGAACTTACAGGCAGTATTCATAAAGATACGTGTGGTGCACAAATAACACCTCACTACATCTCAGGGCCACCATCCCCAACTTTTAGCTTGCTGATGCCAGTGTACACATTTTGGGTTGCTGTTTAGTAGCTGGAACTGGGCCAGTAGACATGGTGTTTGGAATTTTGAACACTGCAAAATAACACTCATGTATGGCCCATAGTTGTCATGCATCTGCAATAAGGCTGAGGATGGGGAGGGGTGTTGGTTTGAAACACAACAGTGAACTGAAGCATACATCCAAAGCTAGCTAAGAATGGCTGTATCTGAACACAGTCAAGGTTATGAATTGTGCCAGACATAACCTAGACTCTACAGCAAAGTGAAGCCACTGTGTGACCTCCAAGAGCTGTGCACATGAGCTGACCTTGCAATCTGGACCTTTGTAGGGGAGACCCCTTCCAGGAATAGTGACTGCTGTAGTTCATGTAACAGGTGCTTCAACCAACCATTGTGTTAAGGGTGTGCACACTTATGCAATCCACATATTGTATGCATCTCATTCAGCATCTCCACGACTAACACATTTGTTTGATACTGCATTGGCTTGCACAGGTCATATGTCACATATCAGGTGTGTGTAATGTTAACAAATGCAGTACTGTGGCCACATTGCATATCTTAGAAGAGGCTGGCAAGTCAACAAGGGTGTGTGCATTCCTCATATCCACATTAAGCTTTGAAGGTTGTCGGTGTAACCAGGTTTTATTACACATATATGCACTGCTGATGATGAGATCTGCAAATCAAAGGTCAGGCATTAATTATTGACATCAGCCCTCATATCATCCCAGTTATGTGTCAGACAAACACATAAGGGCTGTGAGCAACAGAGCAAACATAACTGCCACACATATACACATTCAGCAATGGTGTGTACACTTGTGAGGTATGGTGCACAGTACATGCCAGTGTGCTATACAGGTGCACAGCAATAATGTATACATGGGTGCAGTGTGTTCCAGGGGAAGGGGCATCACCTAATAACACAACTCATGCATCACACAGATGTATAATGTTGGTAACAAGAATTATGAATGGCTGCAGTGCATGCTGTTGAGTGTCATATGTCATGCATGTCAATTGTTGGGTAATGAGAGGTCTGTGTAATACCTTTGTGCCACCTCACCTGTAAGTGTGTGTGTGTGTGTGTGTGTGTGTGTGTGTGTGTGTGTGTGTGTGTGTGTGTGTGTGTGTGTGTGTGTGTGTGTGTGTGTGTGTAGAAGTAAACCATAATATACAGGTCTTAATTTACATTTCTAGTCTGCCGCTCACAGCTGGCAAGGTGGGTCAGGGTCCATCCTAGTGTCCATACAGACTCTGACAATGATGATAGGTATAGTGAGGCATAGGCAGGGTTGTCAGGGGTTGAATCCGTGCTATTGGTTGCCTTCCCACTTTTATCCACCCCCTTCTCCGGACACAGTCACAATGCCTACACATACCCTATTCACCAGAGGCCATAGATGAAGGACAGTTGGTGGGTGGTGGCATGGTCCAGGAAAGTGTAGTGACTATGGCAAGTGTGTCTGTACACAGCAGGCATAGCCAGATGACCAGCGAGGTCTCACACAGGCAGATGTACAGGGGTGCTCATAGGAGGGCTGCTGGCCATCATGGCCCTGGCAGAAGTGACACAGTAGGTATCCCCAGATGCATGTTTTGGGCCATCATGTAGGCACAGGCATGTATGGAATGTTACACCAGAGATAGTCTGAGGCTGCAGAGAGCTACTCTTCCTGCTGTATGTGACTACATCCATGATCATGCAGATGCCCTCCATTATTTTGCAGAGGTCATGGATAGATGGTTGGGTGAGATGGTGGGAATTCTTGATCATGTGGTGTCTGTGGTAGAGCATGTGGTGGGAGTAGGGTGTTGGATATGTGGATGTAGGTCAGCAACACCAACAGGTGGAGATCTACATGTACATGCAACATCTCATGGCCACTCCTGTAGTGGCAGCATCAGCACCAGCACTGCAGGGGGGGTGCTGTCCACATCACAGTGCAGCAGGTCACGTGCACGTGGTCCTGGCCAGTCCCAACAGGGACGTGGGTCCAGCGGATAATTGCACTGTCAGGGGAGAGTACCATATCTTGGCTTCTGCCTGGTGGTGCCCGTGCAGCTCCTGGCAGGTGCAGTTCTTGTGCCTGTGGCTGGACATGATGAACTGCACACCCTGACATGTATGGCCTGCAGCTGTCCAACATACCCCCTGTATAATGCAGCCAAATGGCAGAACTGTGTGCATACATACACACACACACACACACACACACACACACACACACACACACACATCACCACCAAAGCTAGGGCACCTCCATACCTACACACACCATGTCTGCACAGATCATTTAATAAAGAACCCCTAACCCACACACACATAATGTCAACCAAACGGCCCAGCCTAGGCCTCTGGCAAACCCACACCACACCATTTGCAAATGATGATACATGTACCACATCCCTGTCATCCATACCATTAATGCAAGGACATGCTAATATGGTTCTGATGCACAGGGTGAATGTACTAAAGTTTAGCAATGTAATGCTGTTTAACATATTGTCAGCTAGAATGCTTAATGCTTACACGTCAGCGTGTGTAGCTGTACAGCCATGATGCATTACAGTTGTTATTAACACTGACTGATTGTGGTCTCCATAATGTATTCTGTTTGTGTTCTAGGTGTCTGTGTGTCAGGAGGATGTTGGTCTGCTGCCCTTTCCTACAAGGGGTTTGGCACTGTGGTGACACACTGACTGTGTTCTATCCCGGGTACAGCTGCACACAAGTAACAGGTCTGTATAGCAGTTACTGAATGTGCCACATGGCTGATAGGTCTGAGGGGTGTATACAGGTGAGTGCATGGTGGCTAATGTAAGCAGCTTTTCTACAGTGGACAATGGTAAGTGCACTGGGTGGCACACACCAAATGTTTGTGAATAACACACACAGAGATGCTTTTGTGTTGATGCAATACACAGAGAATACTGTCCACATGGATGTACTTCATTTTGCAGAGAACTCATTTTGGCCTATGTAATTCCACCAAGACCAAATTGCCAAAACATCACATCAGTAAATAATCAGTCCACCAGATTTAATGTCATTGAAAATGGTACTGGCAGGGTATATGTCCTCTTCCCCAATGTAGTGCAATCCTGGAGTTGGTAAACATAGGTGTTCTGGTGTGGGGGGGCACAGCCCCCCACTTTGGAGGATGTGGGGTGGTGGAGAACAACACATAGTGTGATTAACAACTACTTAACTTCTTAACATAAAGTGTACAATATAACAGCACACTAAGCGGGGGGATATGCACAACAATAACCCCAATATGGGTGGCTGTGCCCACAACAACCACACCCAATCATATATACCAACTCCAGTATTGCTGTACAATTGTACAGTGGGGAAGAGGTCATTTACACATCCACTACTAGTTTTGATGGACTGAATTTCAACAAGATGATTGCTTTGAAATGTTACCTTTTGCCAGTTAGTTCTTGGACAAATGATCTCCTGGATAATATATTTTTTGCAAACTGAAGTAGATCCCTTCACATACACACATACACTTACTTGGCAACACTGAAAGTAGAACCCCTACCTAGGTACTTATTGCTACTAATGTGTTTGGCCTTAATTGCACACACCACAGAGCTTGTAGGGTGAGATGTGTCCTGAGCTTCCTGTAAAGTGAACAACATCACCAAGCCTTGTACAGTATGGTAATGGGGGATGTACTGGGTGTTAATGGACAATACATACTGTCATATACACATTGGCAAACACATACAGTCAAAGACACATTTGACAGCCCTGGGTTTAGCAGTGCTGACTACCTTGTCAGTGAGTCCTTACTGTTACAGGTTTTTGCACAGACCACATGCATCATTGGGCTGGATAGTGTCATCAGTTACCTGTATGGTTGATGGTGACAGTGGTCCTCATACAGTGGACCTTGGGACATGTACTGGGGGTACCATGGTGTAAAGACAGTATACCCATCACCACCAACCCACATTGGATATTGTATTCAATGAAACCCATGATAATGCTCTAACATACCCACAACCACACATTTAACAGAACTGCAATACAAACCCTTGTGTATCTAATTACTGCTACTATAGGGATATGGATTTATTGCACATGCCACAGAGATAGTAGGGTGAGGGTTTTGTCATGGGTCTCCTAATGTCAGCAACATCACCATCCCTTATAATGTATGGCAAGGTTTAGTGTATTTGGAGAATGTGGCCTCAGAATGCTGTCTGCTACAATTAGGCACATTCACACACAATTGCACACACACACACACACACACACACACACACACACACACACACACACACACACACACACACACACACACACACACACACACACACACACACACACACACACACATATATATATACATATATATATATATATATATATATATATATATACACACACACTCACATTTGCCAGGACTCAGAGAGGGTAACCCATGCCTATCTACCCATTTGTATAACACTGTTATGCTGGTAATCCAATCAGCTCCAGGTAGCCCATAGGGTGAAGAGTGTCACAAGGTACATTTAATGTGACTTACAGCAGCATCCCTTTCTAGGTATAGCAATGGGGGTGTAGTGGGTGAGAAGGCCCTCACAGTATTTTCAACTACAGGTTTACAAACACACAAACACTGTTATACTCAGTAATGCACACAGACACATTTGTCAGTACTGAGGTCCATAGGTGCAGGTGTTCCTAGGTGTACCAGGCTATTGACCATGGAGAGATGAGAAGAGTAGGGCATGTGGTTACACTGGTAACATGCCACCTGATATTTGTTAGCAGGCCATCTATCAAGTAATGTCACTTGAGTGATCCCGAGGGTGACAGTTACATTCAACATCCACTCATCAGGTTTTCTCTTGAAGAGAGCCAGTGAGGTGCTCCAGCTGACATGTATGCAACATATATTGCATAACATGACCAGGGTCTGGATTAGGGACCTGCACCCAAACATGTTTTATTGACTGTGGTAGTCTCTTTGCGGTATCCATGACATGTGGTGCATACAAAGTGCGGTTTCCTAGCTGTGGCATTCATAACACAGCTGGGCAGACATGTCAATGTCAGTCAATCAGAGATTGGCTGTAAGCAGCTAAGATGAATACCTGATATTTGCACATCTGTACAGAGGACAGACAGAAAGTAGATAGCCAACAGGTTATGCATTAGGATGAATGTTTTGAAAGATAGACGTCTGAAACTGATAGGTATGCCATTACTACATGCCAGCAGTCCTAAATGACATGTCCTACAAACATAGTAGTCTACAGTTAATATCAACATATCAGATCAATATCCAATAGGAGATACATAAAAACATACAGCCCAAACACCAAGAACATGATAGTCAGTACTCAGAGCCCAGCTTTGCATGCAGGGGTGTATGGTTCCAGTACTACAATCTGCAATCAACTCTTACTTGGAAAAGCACTGTTAAAAGTAATAACATAATGATACAATACATGCAACAGTGACTGCATATAACCTGGGATACTACCCAAGTATGAAACACATACAAAGAGAAATGATTGTGGTACTACCCATGTATGCTCAGGTGCCCCATACACTATACACACACCACTTGCTACTGTAATGACAGCACATAGAAGCATTTTATGTACATGGAATTCAATACACTTATTAAAGATGTCATTACCCTGCTATTTGATCAGACTGGAATGTGATCACTGGTTACCAGGCCTGGGCTATGCTTATCAGGTTTAAGCATTGCTTAAATGTAATTGCTAAGCAGATTTGCGCACTGGTAAGTGAAGCCTACAAGGTGTAAACACATATTCGTTTAACCATACATTAGCATCACTTACCGTCATGCAAACCCGCTTAAAGCTGCTTTAAAGCACCTTAATCTCTATCACCCTGTCTCTATCAGCCCAGCAACAAAATAAATAGCCCATGCAGGTCTTGAACCCAGGACCCTGTACACTATAATCACAGCACTTAACCACTAACCCATCTAAGCTGTAAGAATGTCTCTTGCTTTTTCAAATATATCATTCAGTACACATACTGAATAGTAGTGAACAACTGCGTTGACTACTACAATTGATTACTACTTGTTAGTGAAAACAGTGTGGAATCAGTCATGTTTTTATATCTAAATATCCACATATTAGATAAATATGGTGAGATACACCTGAGAAGGAATATACAACACTTATGTTTACAAATAAAAAGGATATAGTTTTTTATATATATATATATATATATATATATATATATATATATATATATATATATATATATATATATATATATACATATATATATATATATATATATATATACACATATACACATATATATATATATATATATATATATATATATATATATATATATATATATATATATATATATATATACACACACACACACACACACACACACACACATATATATATATATATATATATATAAATATATATATATATGTATATATATATATATATATATATATATATATATATATATATATATATATATATATATATATGTGTGTGTGTGTGTGTGTGTGTATGTATATAAAACACATGCCCATAACATGTAGTGGAGTCATACCTCAGCACCATAACTGTCAACCATTTAGTGCAAGGGAACGTAATGTACTATTGCAGTTATAAATGTAAAATGTTGCTACAGTAACAGGGGTTGTGTCAACATACATGTTCTGAAGTAAGGCTCTTCTGAAACTGACATGCATGCCATCAGTTACTGACAGACATCATAAAATCATCATAGTGAAGTACCACACAAATCACAGTAATGATCCTGTGGAATACAGCAGAAATATCAGCATTAAACGTGGACAGTCTGAAACAATCTGTTCAGTCAAGAGGTATACACAGAACTTCTTATTGCAAAAAATGTGGACCAAGTCTGATAAAGGAGATGTTTAAAGTCATGAAAATGGGGGTATATCACAAATACTGGAGTAGATAACCTCACACAGTTGCTGCATTCACACTCCTGTCTGTCCTAACATATATTAACTGGATGAGCAGAGGTCCCAAGTCCACATACATCCCACTTGTTGGTGACATACATCTTCACAGCATCCCACTGCCTTGTCAGAAATACACAACATGTATTGTGGTCAGGCAACTGTACATCTTACAAATATCTGGACATAACATCACACTAGGGTAAACACACTGAGCTGTTAGGCATCTAACCAAGCACTGTCTAAACTACAGGCAGACTGCCACAACACTAACCCAATTTTCCTATGGGGGAATACACATGTAATTGCAAATATAGCAGGCATGACAGGCATGTAACAGCATGGAGTAACATACACCAGTGTGAAAGTGCATACCCACAACCAATCTCAACACATTCACAGTCACATAATGGTAAGCCTAATTAATAATACAGTATGTGGACTGTGTGAACAAAACCCATCATCATATTTGCCAGTCACACACTAACCCTACATATACTGGCCCAATTCACAGTGTAGTCTGATGCCTGACTGTGGTATGGGACATGTCTCAGACTGGCCCTACAAACATATAAGCTAATTGGGTACTAGAAACTGGAGCAGCATGCAACGTCAGATCGAACAGGACCAAGAACACTGACATCTACCCCAGTCTGTACACAGGCCAATTATATTCACAATACACTGCTACACAATACTGACACTCTGTCAACAATCACCATAAGTAAACGGACCTCACTACTACACAGACTATAACAGAAGGTCCAGGTTTTGTCCTCAAATATAAGGCCTCCTATACATAACATGTCTGGCAGTCTGATATATCAGTGGCTTGATATCAGGAATGGTGTCAGTAAATAATGATATACTGTACATATCTACCTCTTACTACATAACATATGGACAAAGGGTGACAGACTTGGGGACAGATGCACAAACACAAGGCCAATATTGACATATAAACTGAGACAATTGCTGGTGTAACAGGGTTTGTTGCAACATATCTCTTCTGAGTGATGTAAAGTCAGTAATACAAATGGATGTCACCATTTACTGACTGCAATCATCACAGTATGCTACCACATTCATAAAGACAGAAATTGTGTGAGTAATACACCAAATCTAAGACTCCAACCTCTGGCCAGTCTGCAGATAGCCCTAGAGGTGAAAGAATTCTAAACCATATAACACTGTCATGCCAGACTTTAAATTATGCAGAACAGCCATACCCACAAAAACCCTGTTAAACCAACATAACATAAAATGTAGAACAGCAATCTTTACATTCTGTCCCCATATCTGGAATATCCCCCTCCAGTTTGCTAGCCTGTCTCCACAGTGTTTGTTGCAAGAGGTATTTCCAACTACTCTCTGTGATGCTGTTTGTCAGACACCCACATGAAGTCCTTCTCACAATGAAGGAAAAGGGCCAACACCCACATGAAGTGCTTAGTTATATGAGTGTGTTTCCATGCAATTGGCTATAGGAATGATACCACAGCTGTTCTACATGCAATTAGGAAGTGGATTTTCCAATTCATGCACAGGCCATCAGCTGATCATGAGCATTACCTACAAAAGTCAAGCTACTGCCTATGCAAAACAGATGTATTTTTTTACATCTACCAGAGAGGGAGAAGGAGAGAAAGACATAGAGAGAGAAAGAAAGAAAGAAAGAAAGAAAGAAAGAAAGAAAGAAAGAAAGAAAGAAAGAAAGAAAGAAAGAAAGAAAGAAAGAGAGAACCAAACGTGTTTGTGTATGATCTGTGGATGAAGAGTGGTCTCTGAGTATTATAAGGGTTGCCTATATTGTTCACTAATCCATACTGTCATATAGTCATTGCACATGGCAGTAGACATTTATGGTTGTGGATTATTTACACCAACCTCTACAGTGTTTGACAACTGTTGGCCTTGTAATGTAGACATTGGGACATATAGGTCCTCAATATAATAATGTAGCAAAACCCACCCCACAACGCATCCTGTTATTACACAATCATACCAATACCCCCACAAGATACTGATGATAGACACACACACAATTGCTAGTACTGTGTTTCAACCCCCTACCTAGCTATGTATTGCTACTACAGTATTAAAGCATTTATCGTACATACCACAGAGCTTATATGTTGAAGAGCTGTCCAAAGGTATCTTTGAAGGTGAGTGACACCAGCAGCAGTGCTAAAGGAGGGTTAAGGGAAGTGTAGTAAGTGTGAATGTCCTCAAAGTCAGGTGTCAACAAAGACACACACACACTCTCTAACACATTTTCCCAGTTTCCAGGACCAGGATTAAAACTCCTACCTAACTAGTTTGCTACACTATTGTATTACACAGTTATCACAAGCGCCACAGAGTTTATATGTTGGAGAGTTGTTCAAAGGTATCTTTGAAGGTGAGTGACACCAGCAGCAGTGCTAAAGGAGGGGTAAAGTTAGTGTGGTAAGTGTGAATGTCCTCAAAATCAAGTATCGACAAAGACACACACACTCTTTCACACAAACGCACACATTTTCACAGTTGCCAAGACCAGGAGCAGAACTCCTACCTAACTTGTTCACTACACTATGGTATTACGCAGTTATCACAAGCGCCAGGGAGCTTATGTGCTAAGACTTGGCCAATGGGTTTTTTCAAGGTGTCTGCCTTCAGCAGGTGTGCAAAAGTATTACAGTGGGAGGTGTAGTGAGTGTGAATGGCCTCAAAATCATTCATCGTCAAACATACACACACAGTTTAATAGTTGTCATTAATGGGATTAGAACTCCTGCCTAACTAGTCTCCGACACTGCAGTATTACACAGTTATCATGAGTGCCATGGAGCTTATATGACAGAAATTTGTCCAAAGGGTTATTTCCAGGTGACTGACATCAGCAGGAGTGCTAACATGGACAATGGGAAGTGCAGTGTGTGTGAATGGGCCATAAATCATACACACACACACACACACACACACACACACACACACACACACACACGCACACACACGCACACACACACACACACACACACACACACACACACACACTCAGTCACACGCATTTTTACATTTGACAGGATTGAGTTTACAAATGCTACATGAATACTTATTTGTACTACCATGTTACACAGTTATCACAAGCACCAAAGACACTATAGGGCTGAGGGTTACTAAAAGGAATGTCTACAGTGATTGACATCAGCACATCATTTGATATAGGCCAGTTGGATGTGTAGTGGGTGGGACAGGCCTCATAATGGATTTCTCTCTGTCACTGTCTGTCTGTCTCTTCCCCACATCTCTGTGTGTGTATGTTTGACATATTGTAGTCTGGGAGCCTTAGATATGTGTGAGTATTCCTATGCAATGTGTCTGTGAAGCATAAATGTTGTGCAATTTGGTGTGTGTGCACAGACATCTGCAAATGACAGATATGTATAGTCTACTGTGTTGTCAACCATGAGCTTTATTTATAAGTGTAGGAGCATGCCCAGTAGGATGTTCTGTATGGAGTGTGTGAATCCAATCCAGGTAGGGCTGTACTCTAGTCCAGGGTTTGGTGTTCTACACCTACTGCTAGCAAACTGTTTCTGCAGGATATCTGTACATAGGTTGACAATATGGAGTCACAATGGGTGAAGGATAGGGCTATACTGTAACTATTGCTGTGTTTGCTGCTTGTGTGACATGGTTGGTGTTAGACATATTCAGACATATGTACTGTTTTACACTCTGATGTATTATTTCATCAACTATTGACAGATATAATTATTTGCTCCCAGTTAATAACCAGGAAATATAAGATGAATAAAGCTGAGCCAGTATTGTGGGCTGCAGCCTACACATTCTTGCACACTCCTGCCATTCTGTAGTTGTAGCTACAGACACTTGTTAATGGGTCTGTGTAAATGGTCCAGCACCTTGGTAGTATGGTGGCTGAGGATGCCCTTCTTGTACATATATTGACTTAAGAGAATGGCTTATCCTGCTGTGGCCATACCTCTCAGCTGTACAGATTCACCCAGCTTACCCAGAGGCAGGGCTAATATAGCTAGTCAGTTCCCTTTCACATTGTGGTTGATAAGCAGGTTTGTAGCCACCCATTAATGGGTTTGCAGGCAGTGGTAGGATGTGAACACATCAGAGTTTCAAACCTCACACACTCCACGACGTCCATGCTTCTACAGCCCCACCTCTGTTATTCTATCCTCTTCCTAACATTATGCGAGTGATATCTGAGAAGTATCCCTATAGTTGGCCCTTCATCCCAGTGGTATTTATGGATTGGTCCACAGTTCTGGCAGTAGGACATGCAGGGCATGCTACTGGGATTTGTCAACATGGCTTTGCATTTGTGTTCTGTTGACTGTGTTAGTTTGTCAGTTAGGACCCCATGACATACCATACATTGGCACTACAGCTGAGGCACAGGCCTTAGACAGAGGACTGTCGGCCATTTGGTAGTGATGCAGGCCATCTGTAGCAGGCCAGTGCATTCTGTCACTCCTACATTCCCAGGCTGGGAGCCAGTGGATTCCCCTGGGGTGACAGGATAGTGTGTGAGGTGTTACTGACAATACAACCTGTCCATATTGATCCATTGGTCTGGATTCAGACAGGGTGCTGCTTACAGCTAGGGACACACTTGCATAGAACACCTCTTCAGCATGCTGCATTCTGTAGATATTCCCATATAGAAGTGGGGTCATACTGTACTCATTCCCAAAAGCAAGGATATGACCTGTGATAAACCTGTGGCTGATGGTGAGGTTAGCTGAGTGCATGTGTGATATGGAAGTTACTTGCAGCTGACTCACAGATATACCTGGGACATTCCCCTTATGCTGCCTTGTGCAGAGACATAGGCAGTTTCTTATTACTTCATAACTGTGCCTTCTGTGGCCTGCCATTGATTTTCCAGACTACATCAGCATTCCATACTATACAGACAACTAATGTGGTGCTAACCTGTATGTACAATTCCAAAGGTGTGTGCATTTGACAGTTACATTTTATGTACTCTGTCTAGGGTACGTCCACCTGTGTACTGTGTTTATGTATGGGCCCACATTCATGGCATGTCCATCCTTCAGATGGTGACAGATATTGACATCTGGACAGTGAGTATGGATGAATGCTGACATGGGTATTGCTGAGAAGCATTGTGATTGGCACTGCAGTTGTCAGAACATGGCCCTGTCAAAAACAGTACTGCCCATAGGCCACTGAGACACAACGCTCCATGCCTACATGCTAACTACTTTCAGGCAATATTGTACACACAACAACCTAACACACAGACCTCTGCATATTGTTCACATGTGACAATCTATCCTGTAGATTGGGCCAGTTCGGGCAATCTGTGCTCCACTGATATTACTCCTCACACTTACATGTTATTGCATTTCAACATAGGATTGGGGGGGGGCACACCTGACAACTTTAAATATTTGCTATGACTGTACAGGTATTTCAGGTACTCTCTAGGCTTCCATATCATATTGTATTCTGACTTATCATGCAGACTGGAGGCATATCAGTAGAGTACAGATCTTAGGTTTTATTGACCTACATATCAGTTTCAGACTTCTTACCCTTCAGAACTAGCATAAAACTTCCAGACCTGTTGTAGTCTGTCTGTGTAGATCTGGAGGGGGGCTGTTCACCATGCCATCATGTGGCGGCCTTAGCCCAGCCTTTTTTTATGGTCATCTACACCTGTCCTGCTGGCTGAGGTTGGTGGTGGGTATGTGAGCCTCACTGACATGAATGTGTGTGTCCTCTGGACACCCACAGTTATCTGGGCCACCACGTGTACTGCAGTGGGATTTGTCACCTTGTCTAGTACTGCCTAGTATGTTGACACCAGTATTTGTTATGGATTTCATGCTGCCCATATAGGTGTCCACTATCTGCTGCCATCCCATTCAGCCACCCAATTCCCTTGCATGTTTGCATCCATACCATTGATACAACTATCAGAACATACTACTCCATTCAGTAATTGAGAGGGAAGATTGACTTACTTTGTGGCTGGGCCAGAAATGAGGACAGTGCTGGAGGGTTGACTATGTTGAATGCACATAGTACACTCCCTACACATGGTAAAGCACAGGTAGTGTCATGTTTGGCATCCCTTTTACTGTATGTGCGAGTCAGAGAGAGGTGTCAATTCTGGGTCCCTACCATGTCAGTGTATGTGCTATGCATTGCCTCTTTGCCAAGGCCCGGGCATACTGGGCAAGCCTCCTTCTGCCTACATGAGCAGGCTCAGGTAGTTCCTCCTCTGAGTCACTGTATGCCTGTAATGGCCTTGGCAATGGTGGGGCCTGTGTGGCCTTGACCCACGCTGTTCCTGCTGCAACTGTTTCCGCAGGATCATATTGCAGCATGGCATATACTATGAACATTTGTGTACATGTAGCTGGAGAATACTGCAAGGTTCCACCAGATATGACCAGGCAGTGGAACCATGATTTGAGCATCCCTGACACACTCTATAATGATTCTGGTTTGTGTGTGTGCCTCATTATGGAGTTTTTGTTCAGATGTGTGCATTTCTGAGGGGTGTCATCAGCCATGGCTCCAGTGCATAACCAGCGTCCTCCACTAGGTGGCCATATTGGATGTCCCCACTGGCAAATGACTGGTACAGTTGTGTCATATGCCAAATGTGGGAGTCGTGATAGCTTCCAGGGCTGCCAGCACACAAATTCAAAATAATGCCCTGGGCATTGCACATAACCTGGCAGTTGATGGAGGGGAAGCCCTTGCAGTTTATGTAGATCCTACCCCACTCACTGGGTAGTGCTTTGATGTATATATGCATGCAGTCTATAGCACCTCAGGGTATTCTGCTATTTGGTGGAAGAGACGCATATTGCTGGTCAATGCCTCACATGTGTTGAGAAAATATATGTGCTCACTGGCATGTGCTGACATGGCATCCAGGAACTGGTGGAGTACCCTGGATGCTGATGTCTGTGAGATCCCCATGATATCCCCAGTTGCCCTTTGGAAGGTACCTGTGGCTAGTATTCTTAAGCCTACACACACTTTTGTATCCACTGGGATGGGTTCCCTCTGTTGGTTCTGTGTGTGAGGCAGGGCCAGCACAGCTCAACAATTTGCTGTAGAATGTCCCTGTCCACCCTATAGCACTTCACTATCACCAGCTCATGTAGCCCCTGGTAGGTTACACTGGGTCTGTACACTCATCTTCTCCTTCCTCCTCACTGTGGGATGGTCGTCAGCATTCACATCCTTACCACCTTCATCCTCTTGCACATATTGATGTATGAGAGCTACAGCAGCCCCTAACATTTTGGTAGTTTTGTCAGATAAAATTTTCCCATCTGTGTACACTGGTGGTGTAGGGTTTGTGGGAAAAAACAGACTGAAAGCTGTTTGCATAGATTATAGTTGTGTGCTGGGCTGCTGCGTGTGTAACTGGCTGATTCTGATACATTTCACCTGCCAGTTATGCTAGTTCTCGATTGCCTTCCTACTGCTCTTTTCCCTTCCCATTGCCTTCCCGTTTAAGCCTCGAAGTCTGTCGCACATACCTAGTGCTCAGATCTGAACAGTGCTGCTATTTCCTGTATCTTTTTTTTGTTTAAAACCCAGTGCACAGTGCACACACCCATTTAAGCAGAACAAACAGTGCTAAACAATGTGAAACACACCCCCTTCCTTAGCTTTCCTTAGCTAAGGGCAAACACGGGCCACAGAGCTCCAATAAACTTACAGCGTGCATGACACACCTCCTTATGAGGTCATCCCCCTGTTATACTTTTACAATGGTGTTGCTGCACCTATATGGTTGGGTGCAAGCTAACACTGAGAGGAAATCTGTGATTCAGTACCAATCCCCTCATTTACATAAACCAGAATGCTAATTCATAGTTACCAGACTCACACTGAGCCTTCTCCCTTAGCAACCACTATTCTCTGGTATTGTTGTCTTATGAATGCCATTGACTATTATGGCAAAATGCTGATTTGGGTATTAAAGCTTATTTCCCCCCTTTTTTTTTTCTTATTTTCATTGTGATCCCATTTGCACACTGCTGTCCTATGTTTAAACAGCCGAGATCGGCCAAAAAGAAAAAAAAATGTTTTTTATAAAATTGCAATTATTTTTCATGCCAATGGCTATATATATATATATGGCCATTGGCATGTCTACTAATTGCATACATGCTTTCTTTTGAGCTGTCATGCCTCCATTTTGTAATTTGCAGAAATGTATTCGGTTATTAAACGAATACATTTCTGCAGGTTACACTATTCCTGCACTGATGCCTACCTGTTTCCTGGATCACTAATTCACCTCATTTGCATGTTTTTCACCAGCAAATGAGGTAATTGGCATATAGCAGTGGTGTCTGTGCAGGAATAGTGTAGGAGCACTCGACCACGTCCCGGAAGCTCGATCCTGGATCACTCGTGGGCCATAATGTGTGCAGCAGCTCTTGCACTATTCCTGCACTCCATGCAGAGCTTGTTGAATCCATGGATTTGTCTTTTAATTATTTATATGTCATATTTGCTTTGAATGGAAATTTTTCTGTCATCAATGTCCACAAAAGAACTTTAATTTCCTAAACATGCTTGTACTGTTTAACAATTCTTTTATCACAATTCTAACTTCTTTGTTTTTGTTTTTTAACCAAGGTCTTACATAATATAATCTTTCCATTATAATTAAATACCAATCCTTTCTGTTCTTGAAATTTTCTTTCCACACTAAATTCCTTTTTAATCATGTCATAATAGCCAGTTTCAAAATAACCCTCCCATTTCTTTCTCTTTTCACCTTTTAAATCTTGTATATATTTACTCCTTAATACTTTCCTACATCATTTTGCTTTTTTTTTTTTTACAAAAACTCCAATCTATATATAAATATGCCAAATATATATATATATATATATATATATATATATATATATATATATATATATATATATATGTGTGTGTGTGTGTGTGTGTGTGTGTGTGTGTTTGTGCGTGTGATTTGTCAATCCCAAACCTCCTTTTTCTTTCTTGTAATGTATCACTCTCCTGTCAACAGGATTTAATCTAGCTCCCAGTATAAAACTGAAAATAATCTGTAACAATTATTTCCATATCTCTCTTCTTAATAAAAAACACCCCCCCAAATGTCACAATTAGTGACTATATATATATATATATATATATATATATATATATATATATATATATATATATATATATATCAATATTAAAAGTATCTTTTTAAAATAAGATAACCAGTTCTTCCATATGTTAATCGATTTTACAATTTGAGAACAAAATTCTTCCTACTGTTCATAAATTAACTTATATTCTCCAAACTTAATCCCGAACAACTTTATTTCTGCCACAAAAAAATAAATATCTGCAATTTTCACTTTTTTCCGTATCCTTTACATTTTCTTTTTTCATCTTTAATTCATCCATCCCCCTACCTCTGTTATACTTTCCTTAATCCTGCCTTTCCCATTTACAACAATTATTAACTTGTCCACATAAGACATAATCATAGGAATATTTATTCCTAAATCTAGGCTTATTTTCCTTCCTCAGCTTGTATTTTTCACATTTCTATTTTTACATTCATAACTAAAGCAAATATATAACTGTTAACAGAGTACTGCTGCTTTAATTCAGTACTAATGTTAATTTTCCCACTAAAAGGAAAAAAAAACTCCATTTATTTTCACAGGACTTCTCAATACAGATTATACTAAACCTATAAGCTTCCTACAAAACCTGTAATAGTTCAAAACCTCCAACATATGTTTATAATTAATTGTATCATAAGCTTTTTCTATATCACTTAGTGCTATTTTACCATTTCCTATTCCTTTTTTATATTAAGTACTACTTCCCTACAAACATTAACATCTCTTTACTTTCTCTTCCCACTAACCCATATACACCTTTTCCAATCACCTCATCTATAGTTTCATTAACTATTTTTTTTGCAAAATTCTCATAAAATGTTTGTAATCCATATTTATCAAAGTTAATGGTCTTCAATTTTTTCATATCCTCCTTTGTGCCCTTCTTGTATGTAAAGTTCAATAACCCTTCACAAATATTTTGTTTCTTATTCCTGTCTCAGTCTACTCCTGCATAATTTTTAATATCACCTTCTTTTTTCATTCTTCCATTTCCTTATAATACTTGTATTTTAAACTATCAGGTCCTGAAGGTATTAACTTTTTTGTTCCCTGTAATACACTATTATACTCTTCTATCATTATCACCCTTTCTATTTTTCAGTTAAACCTCAGTAATTTCCTTAATTTTCCATAATATTCCTTCCTGAATAACTTCTTCTTTAGACAAGTTCCTAACATATCCTTCCATTTCCCTAATTATATCCTTCATCTTCTATATCAATTTCCCTCTGATTCTTAATACAGGTTATTCTTCCTGCAACTGTTTTAATAATTGTAATTATTTCCCTAAAAATGGTGAAACCTCTTCTTGTTCTGATGAAGTCCTGTACTTACCTAATTTTTTTAAGGATGAAAGTGTTTAACATGAATAAAATCTTTAATTTGCTTTCTGGAGTGTGACTATCTATTTTATGTCACCATTGTACCACTTTTCTCTGTGCAACTTTCAACATATATATTAATTTTTCCTTCCATTTTTCTCAAATTACATTAAAATATACGATTGCAATTATATTCATATTTATAACTACATATTTCCTTATTTTTTCAATAAACATTCGTTTTTCTTACTTTGTGTATATGCATACAGACATATTATTCTCCAAACATCTATGCCTTTTCTTACATCACAAATAACACATTTCTACAGTTTTACAACAATGGCATCTAATATTTTAATTTGTAGCTTTCTTTTCATTATCACAATATCAAAATGTACATTTTCACCAAAACTCCATTTCATTTCCCTACGGTATAGTCTCTACTTGTCCTTATTTTTTCTAATTTAATAATCTAATATCTAACAAACAAATACTATCACATTTCTGCTTCTTACACAAACCTGCTACCCATAATCTTCTTTTACCATTGATTATATTATTAATATTCATGGCAATTATTAACTTATACTTTTTCCTTTATGCAGTTTGTCTTTTCATTTGTTTAATGTTCCTCTTTTTAACTCTTTTCCCTATTACACCTTTATCTACATCTTCTGCTGCTTTGTACCAATGTTTTTTTGACTACAATTCTCAGACAAATTAATACTTTCACCATCACCTTCCACTTTCTCTAACATTACACCTTTGTCCTTTGTCCCCAATTCACTCCTCTCTTTTTCACTTAATACAGTCATTTCATTATTTTCTCTTGCCTATCAATATATTTTTCACAGTCTAACCAAAAATGCCCTGTCTCATTACATTTTAGTCATTTTATCAATCACTCTCTTCTTTCATGTCCTAGTTCCCACACTGGAAACATTTTCCTTTGGGGCATTCATTAATTAAATGCTCCCCAGAACCACATTGAAAGCATGTTTTTGGTTGCTCAGCATTTCTCAACATCCCCTTTTCACTTTATTATCACAGAACTTGGTAAATGAACAACAATGCCATCTTTAACAGCTAAATTAACCATCATTTCTTAACCCCCATTCCATAACTTTCTATCAATGTAACATTTTTTTTTTATTTCATGAACTAATTTATTTTCTTGTTCAAAATAAAGTATTATTTTAGTTTCATCCATATAAGCTGTCCAAAATTGTAAGCATATTCTTCTTTTAAACATTCTCTCAATACTTCTTCTTCTTCTTTCGGCTGCTCCCATTAGGGGTCGCCATAGCAGATCAACTGTTTCCATTTCTGCATGTCCTCTGCATCTTGCTCTGTCACACCAACCACCTGCATATCCTCTCTCACCACATCCATAAACCTTATCTTAGGCCTTCCTCTTTTCCTCTTCTTGAGTACACACCTGCCATCAAGTACAGGGCCTCAATGTCACACCAAGTAATGGTCTGCTGTCCAAGAAGTATGTCCATGACATATGCCCAGTTGCCTGCAAGAGAGGCAACCATGGCTTGCACACATCTTACAAACCATGAAATGGATCCCATATTCGAAAGGTAGCAGTCAGGAGTGGGAATAGTAACCTTACCTTACCATTGCATATACCATGGCAAGCAGTGCAGACAGTCATCTATGGGTGTATGAAATATGGGACAACTGGGATATAGAAAATAAACAGATGCCCATCCAAAACAGATGACAAAACAACAAACTAGTCATGTAGGCTGCCCAGAGACATGCAGCAACACTGAGGGAGTTGCAGAAATGTCTAGCAAGTACTGCCTGTGCAGTACCTGTGTCGATAATTGCCTGGATTCTACATAAGTGTGGCCTATGGGGTAGAGTAATCAGATGGAAGATTTGACCCACATGAAACCTCATCCAGGGCTCCGTACAGGTAGCATAAACATAACATCAAGTCTCCCAAAGGCATGTGTTGCAATGTGTAATGGTGTCATGAGACCAAGGCTCAAACCTACAGGCAGTATTCATAAAGATACGTGTGGTGCACAAGTAACATCTCACTCCACCTCAGTGCCACCATCCCCAACCATTAGCTTGCTGGTATCAGTGTACACCTTTAGGGTTGCTGTTTAGTAGCTGGAACTAGGCCGGTAGACATGGTGTTTGGAATTTTGAACACTGCAAAATAACACTCATGTATGACCCATAGTTGTCATGCAACTGCAATAAGGCTGAGGATGGGGGGGGTTGTCACCTTGAAACACAACAGTGGACTGAAGCATACATCCAAAGCTAGCTAAGAATGGCTGTATCTGAACACAGTCAAGGTTATGAATTGTGCCAGATATAACCCAGACTCTGCAGCAAAAGTGAAGCCACTGTGTGACCTCCAAGAGCTGTGCACATGAGCTGACCTTGCAATCTGGAAAAGTTGGGGGGCCTTTGTAGGGGAGACAGACCAAATAATGCCAAGTAAAGATGGGCCATGCTAGTATACCCCTTCCAGGAATAGTGACTGCTGTAGTTCATGTAACATGTGCTTCAACAAACCATTGTGTTAAGGGTGTGCATGCATCTCATTCAGCATCTCCACGACTAACACATTTGTTTGATACTGCATTGGATTGCACAGGTCATATGTCACATATCAAGTGTGTGTAATGTTAACAAATGCAGTACTGTGACCCCATTGCATATCTTAGAAGAAGCTGGCATGTCGAGAAGGGTGTGTACATTCCTCATATCCACATTAAGCGTTGAAGGTTGTTGGTGTAACCGGGTTTTATTGCACATACATGCACTGCTTATGATGAGATCTGCAAATCAAAGGTCAGGCATTAATTATTGACATCAGTCCCCATATCACCTCAGTTATGTGTTAGACAAACACATAAGGGCTGTGAGCAACAGAGCAAACATAACTGCCACACATATACACATTCAGCAATGGTGTGTACACTTGTGAGGTATGGTGCACAGTACATGCCAGTGTGCTGTACAGGTGCACAACAATAATGTGTACATGGGTGCAGTGTGTTCCAGGAGAAGGGGCATCACCTAGTAACAAAACGCATGCACCACAGAGCTGTATAATGTTGGTAACAAGAATCATGAATGGCTGCAGTGCATGCTGTTGAGTGCCATATGTCATGCATGTCGACTGTTGGGTAATGAGAGGTATGGGTAATACCTTTGTGCCACCTCACCTGTAACTGTGTGTGTGTGTGTGTGTGTGTGTGTGTGTGTGTGTGTGTGTGTGTGTGTGTGTGTGTGTGTGTGTGTGTGTGTGTGTGTGTAGAAGTAAACCGTAATGTACAGGTCTTAATTTACATTTCTAGTCTGCCGCTCACAGGTGGCAAGGTTGGTCAGGGTCCCTCCTGCAGGCAAACTGATAATAGTGTCCATACAGACTCTGGCAATGATGATAGGCATAGTGAGGAACAGGCAGGGTTGTCAGGGGCTGAATCTGTGCTATTGGTTGCCATCCCACTTTTATCCTCCCCCATCCCCGGACACAGTCACAATGCCCACACATACCTATCACCAGAGGCCATAGATGAGGGACAGTTGGCGGGTGGTAGCATGATCCAGGAAAGTGTGGTGACTATGGCAAGTGTGTCTGTACATAGCAGCCATAGCCAAATGACCAGCGAGGTTTCACAAAGGCAGATGTACAGGGGTGCTCATAGGAGGGCTGCTGGCCATCATGCTCCTGGCAGATGTGCCACAGTAGGAGTCACCAGATGCATGTTTTGGGCCATCATGTAGACACAGGCATTTATGGAATGTTACACCAGAGATAGTCTGAGGCTCCAGAGAGCTACTTTTCCTGCTGTACGTGACTACATCCGTGATCATGCAGATGACCTCCGTTATTTTGCAGAGGTCATGGATAGATGGTTGGGTGAGATGGTGGGAATTCTTGACCGTGTGGTGTCTGTGGTAGAGCATGTGGTGGGAGTAGGGTGTTGGCTATGTGGATGTAGGTCAGCAACATCAACAGGTGGAGATCTACGTGGACATGCAACATCTCACGGCCACTCCCATAGTGGCAGTTCTAGCACCAGCACTACAGGGGGTTCTGTCTACATCACAGTGCAGCAGGTCACATGCAAGTAGTCCTGGCCAGTCCCAACAGGGATGTGGATTCAGCGGACAATTGTCATTGTCAGGGGAGAGTACCATATCTCGGCTTCTGCCTGGTGGTGCCCGTGCAGCCCCTGGCAGGTGCAGTTCCTGTGTCTGCAGCCGGACACAATGAACTGTACACCCTGCCATGTATGGTCTGCAGCTGTCCAACATACCCCTGTATAATAAAGCCACATGGCAGAACTGTGTGCATACATACACACACACATCACCAACACAGCTAGGGCACCTCCATACCTACACACACCATGTCTGCACATGTCATTTAATAAAGAACCCCCTAACCCACACACACATGATGTCAACCAAATGGCCCAGCCTAGGCCTCTGGCAAACCCACACCTCACCATGTGCATATGATGATACCTGTGCCACATCCCTGTCATCCATACCATTAATGCAAGTACATGCTAATATGGTTCTGATGCACAGGGTGAATGTACTAAATTTTAGCAATGTAATGCTGTTTAACATGTTGTCAGCTAGAATGCTTAATGTTTACATGTCAGGCTGTGTAGCTGTACAGCCATGATGCATTAAAGCTGTTATTAACACTGACTGATTGTGGTCTCCATAATGTATTCTGTTTGTGTTCTAGGTGTCTGTGTGTCAGGAGGATGTTGGTCTGCTGTCCTTTCCTACAAGGGGTTTGGTACTGTGGTGACACATTGACTGTGTCATATCCCGGGTACAGCTGAACACAAGTAACAAGTCTGTATAACAGTTACTGCATGTGCCACATGGCTGATAGGTCTGAGAGGTGTATACTGGTGAGTGCATGGTGGCTGATGTAAGCAGCTTTTCTACAGTGGACAATGGTAAGTGCACTGGGTGGCACACACCAAATGTTTGTGAATAACACACACACAGATGCTTTTGTTTTGATGCAATACACAGAGAATACTGTTCACATGGATGCACTTAATTTTGCTGAGAACTCATTTTGGCCTATGTAATTCCACCAAGACCAAATTGCCAAAACATCACATCAGTAAATAATCAGTCCGCCAGATTTAATGTCATTGAAAATGGTACTGGCAGGGTATATGTCCTCTTCCCCAATGTAGTGCAATACTGGAGTTGGTAAACATAGGTGTGCTGGTGTGGGGGGCACAGCCCCCCACTTTGGAGGATGTGGGGTGTAGAACCACACATAGTGTGATTAACAACTACTTAACCTCTTAACATAAAGTATACAATATAACAGCACACTAAGTGGGGGAGGGGGAGATACGCACAACAATAACCCCAATCTGGGTGGCTGTGCCCACAACAACCACACCCAATCATATATACCAACTCCAGTATCACTGTACAATTGTACAGTGGGGAAGAGGCCATTTACATATCTGCTACTAGTTTTGATGGAATGAATTTCAACAAGATGATTGCTTTGAAATGTTACCTTTTTCCAGTTAATTCTTGAACAAATGATCTCCTGGGAAATATATTTTCTGCAAACTGAAGTAGATCCCTTCATATACACACACACACACACTTACTTGGCAACAGTGAAAGTAGAACCCCTACCTATGTACGTATTGCTACTAATATGTTTGGCCTTAATTGCACACACCACAGAGCTTGAAGGGTGAGGTGTGTCCTGAGCTTCCTGTAAAGTGAACAACATCACCAAGCCTTATACAGTATGCTAATGGGGGATGTACTGGATGTTAATGGACAATACATAGTATAACATACTGTCATATACACATTGACAAACACATACAGTCATGGACACATTTGACAGACCTGGCTTTAGCAGTGCTGACTACATTGTCAGTGAGTCCTTACTGTTACAGGTTTTTGCACAGACCACATGCATCATTGGGCTGGGTAGTGTCATCAGTTACCTGTATGGCTGATGGTGACAAAGGTCCTCATGCAGTGGATCTTGGGACATGTACTGGGGGTACCATGGTGTAAAGACAGTATACCCATTGCCCCCACCCCACATTGGATATTGTATACAGTGAAACCCATGATAAGGCTCTGACATACCCACAACCACACATTTACCAGGACTGCAATACAAACCTTGTGTATCTAATTACTGCTAATACAGGGATATGGATTATTGCACATGCCACAGAGATAGTAGGGTGAGGGTTTTGTCATGGGTCTCCTAATGTCAGCAACATCACCATCCCTTATAATGTATGGCAAGGTTTAGTGTATTTGGAGAATGTGGTCTCAGAATGCTGCCTCCTACAATTATGCACATTCACACACAATTGCACACACGCACACACACACACACACACACACACACACACACACACACACACACACACACACACACAAATACACACACACACACACAAATACACACACACACACACACACACACACACACACACACACACACACACACACACACACACACACACACACACACACACACACACACACACACTGACATTTGCCAGGACTCAGAGAGGGTAACCCACGCCTATCTACCCATTTGTATAACAGTGTTATGCTGGTACTCCAATCAGCTCCAGGTAGCCCATAGGGTGAAGAGTGTCACAAGGTATATTTAATGTGACTTACAGCAGCATCCCCTTCTAGGTATAGCAATGGGGGTTGTAGTGGATGAGAAGGCCCTCACAATATTTTCAACTAAAGGTTTACAAACACACAAACACTGTTATACTGAGTAATGCACACAGACACATTTGTCAGTACTGCGGTCCATAGGTGCAGGTGTTCCTAGGTGTACCAGGCTAATGTCCATGGAGGGTTGAGAAGAGTAGGGCATGTGAGTACACTGGGATCATGCCACCTGATATTTGTCAGCAGGCCATCTATCAAGTAGTGCCACTTGAGTGATCCCGAGGGTGACAGTTACATTCAACATCCACTCATGTGGTTTTCTCTTGAAGACAGCCAGCGAGGTGCTCCAGCTGACATGTATGCAACATATATTG
>NC_056744.1:139692761-139715261 GCF_019279795.1 Protopterus annectens | reverse complement strand
GTAGTGGGTGGGACAGGCCTCATAATGGAATTCTCTCTGTCACTGTCTGTCTCTTCCCCACATCTCTGTGTGTGTATGTTTGACATACTGTAGTCTGTTGGCCTTAGATATGTGTGAGTATTTTTATGCAATGTGTCTGTGAAGCATAAATGGTGTACAATTTGGTGTGTGTGCACAGACATCCACAAATGACAGATGTGTATAGTCTACTCTGTTGTCAACCATCTGCTTCATTTATAAGTGTAGGAGCATGCCCAGTATAATGTTCTGTATTGAGTGTGTGAATCCATTCCAGGTAGGGCTGTACTCCAGTCCAAGGTTTGGTGTTCTACACCTACTGCTAGCAAACTTTTTCTGCAGGATATCTGTAGATAGGTTGACAATATGGAGTCACAATGGGTGAAGGATAGGGCTATACTGCAACTATTGCTGTGTTTGCTGCTTGTGTGACATGGTTGGTGTTAGCAGACATATTCAGACATATGTACTGTTTTACACTATGATGTATTATTTCATTAACTACTGACAGATATAATTATTTACTCCCATTTAATTACTGGGAAATACAAGATGAATGAAGCTGAGCCAGTATTGTGGGCTGCAGCCTACACATTCTTGCACACTCCTGCCATTCTGTAGGGGTAGCTACAGACACTTGCTAATGGATCTTTGTAAATGGTCCAGCACCTTCATAGTATGGTGGCTGAGGATGCCCTTCTTGTACATATATCAACTCAACAGAATGGCCATATCCCGTGTGGCCATACCTCTCAGCTGTACAGATTCACCCAGGTTACCCAGAGGCAGGGCTAATATATCTAGTCAGTTCCCCTTCACATTGTGGTTTATGAGCAGGTTTGTAGCCACCCATCAATGGGTTTGCAGGCAGGGGTAGGATGTGCACACATCAGAGTTTCAAACTTTACACACTCCATGACGTCCATGCTTCTACACCCCCACCTCTGTTATTCTATCCTCTTCCTAACACTATTCGAGTGATATCTGAGAAGTATCCCTATAGTTGGCCCTTCATCCCAGTGGTATTTATGGATTGGTCCACAGTTCTGGCAGTAGGACATGCAGGGCATGCTACTGGGATTTGTCAACATGGCCTTGCATTTGTGTTCTGTTGACTTTGTTAGGTTGTTAGTTAGGACCCCATAACATACCATACATTGGCACTACAGGTGAGGCACAGGCCTTTGACAGAGGATTGTAGGCCATTTTGTAGTGAGGCAGGTCATCTGTAGCAGGCCAGTGCATTCTGTCACTCCTACATTCCCAGGCTGAGAGCCAGTGGATTCCCCTGGGGTGACAGGGTAGTGTGTGAGGTGTTACTGGCAATACATCTTGTCCATATTGATCCATTGGTCTGGATGCAGATAGGGTGCCTCTTACAGCTAGGGACACACCTGCATAGGACACCTCTTCAGCATGCTGCATTCTGTAGGTATTCCCATACAGAAGTGGGGTCATACTGTACTCATTCCCAACAGCAAGGATATGACCTGTGATAAACATGTGGCTGATGGTGAAGTGAGCTGAGTGCATATGTGATATGGAAGCAACTTGCAGCTGACTCACAGATATACCTGAGATATTCCCCTTATGCTGCCTTGTGCAGAGACATAGGCAGTCTCTCATTACATCATAACTGTGCCTTTTGTGGTCTGCCAGTGATTGTCCAGACTACATCAGTATTCCATACTACACAGACAACTAATGTGCTGCTAACCTGTATGTACAATTCCAAAGGTGTGTGCATTTGACAGTTACATTTTATGTACTCTGCCTAGGGTACTTCCACCTGTGTACTGTGTTTATGTATGGGCCCACATTCATGGAATGTCCATCTTTCAGATGATGACAGATATTGACATCTGGACAGTGACTATGGATAAATGCTGACATGGGTATTGCTGAGAAGCATTGTGATTGGCACTGCAGTTGTCAGAACATGGCCCTGTCAACCACAGTACTGGCCATAGGCCACTGAGACACAACCCTCCATGCCTACATGCTAACTACTTTCAGACAATATTGAACACACAACAACCTAACACACAGACATCTGCATATTGTACACATGTGACAATCTGTCCTGGAGATTGGGCCAGCTCGGGCAATCTGTGCTCCACTGATATTACTCCTCACACTTACATATTACTGCATTCCTACATAGGATTGTGGGGGGGGCACACCTGACAACTTTAAACATTTGCTATGACTGTACAGGTATTTCAAGTACTCTCTAGGCTTCCACAACATATTGTATTCTGACCTATCATGCAGACTGGAGGCATATCAGTAGAGTACAGATCTTAGGTTTTATTGACCTACATATCAGTTTCAGACTTCTTACCCTTCAGAACTAGCATACAACTTCCAGACCTGTTGTAGTCTGTCTGTGTAGATCTGGAGGGGGCTGTTCACCGTTGCCATTATGTGTAGGCCTTAGCCCAGCCTTTCTTTGTGGTCATCTACACCTGTCCTGCTGGCTGAGGCTGGTGGTGGGTAGGTGAGCCTCACTGACATGCATGTGTGTGTGTCCTATGGACACCCACAGTTATTTGGGCCACCACGTGTACTGCAATGGGATTTGTCACCTTGTCTAGTACTCCCTAGTATATTGACACCAGTATTTGTTATGGATTTCATGCTGCCCATATAGTTGTCCACTATCTGCTGCCATCCCATTTAGCCACCCAATTCCCTTGCATGTTCACATCCATACCATAAATACAACTATCAGAACATACTACTCCATTCAGTAATTAAGAGGAGGATTGATTTACCTCGTGGCTGGGCCAGAAATGAGGACAGTGCCGGAGGGTTGACTATGTTGATTGCACACAGTACACTCCCTACACATGGTAAAGCACAGGTAGTGTCATGTTTGGCATCCCTTTTACTGTATGTGCGAGTCAGAGAGAGGTGTCAATTCTGGGTCCCTACCATGTCAGTGTATGTGCTATGCATTGCCTCTTTGCCAAGGCCCAGGAATACTGGGCAAGCATCCTTCTGCCTACATGGACAGGCTCAGGTAGTTCCTCCTTCGTGTCACTGTCTGCCTTTGATGGCCTTGGCAATGGTGGGGGGCTGTGTGGCCTTGACCAGTGCTGTTCCTGCTGCAGCTGTTTCTGCAATATCATATTGCAGCATGGCACATACTATGAACATTTGTGTACATGTAGCTGAAGAATACTGCAAGGCTCCGCCAGATATGTCCAGGCAGTGGAACCATGATTTGAGCATCTCAAATACACGCTGTATAATGATTCTGGCTTGAGCATGTGCCTCATTATGGAGTTCTTGTTCAGATGTGTGCATTTCTGATGGGAGTCATCAGCCATGGCTCCAGGGCATAGCCAGCATCCCCCACTAGGTGGCCATATTGGATGTCCCCACTGGCAAATGACTGGAACAGCTGTGTCATATGTCAGATGTGGAAGTCGTGATAGCATCCAGAGCTGCCAGCACACAAATTCAAGATAATGCCCTGGGCATTGCACATGACCTGGCAGTTGATGGAGGGGAAGCCCTTGCAGTTTATGTAGACCCTAACCAACTCACTGGGTGGTGCTTTGATGTATATATGCATGCAGTCTATAGCACCCATTACCTCCGGGTATTCTGCTATTTGGTGGAAGAGATGCATATTGCTGGTCAATGCCTCACACATGTTGAGTAAATATATGTGTTCACTGGCATGTGCTGACATGGCATTCAGGAACTGATGGAGTACCCTGTATGCTGATGCCTGTGAGATACCAATGATATTCCCTTTTGCCCTTTGGAAAGTGCCTGTGGCTAGTATTCTTAAGCCTACACATACTTTGGTATCCACTGGGATGGGTTCCCCTCTGTTGATTCTGTGTGTGATGCAGGGCCAGCACAGCTCAACAATTTGCTGTAGAATGTCCCTGTCCACCCTATAGCACTCCACTATCACCAGCTCATGAAGCCCCTGGTAGGTTACCCTGGGTCTGTACACTCTTCTTCTCCTCCTCACTGTGGGATGGTCTTCAGCATTCACATCCTCACCACCCCAGCCTATTGCACATATTGATGTATGAGCGCTACAGCAGCCCCTAACATTTTGCTAGTTTTGTCAGGTAAAATTTCCCCATCTGTGTATACCGGCGGTGTAGGGTTTGTGGGAAAAAACAGACCGAAAGGTGTTTGCATAGATTATAGTAGTGTGCTGGGCTGCTGCCTGTGTAATTGGCTGATTCTGATACATTTCACCTGACAGCTATGCTAGTTCCCCGTGATTGCCTTTCTACTGCTGTTTTCCCTTCCCATTGCCTTCCTGTTTATGCCTTGAGGTGTGCCGCGCATACGCAGTGCTCAGATCTGAACAGTGCTGCTATTTCCTTTTTTTTTTTTTTTTTTGTTTAAAACCCAGTGCACAGTGCATACACCCATTTAATCAGAAGAAACAGTGCTAAACGATGTGAGACACACCCCCTTCCTTACACAAGTGCAGCAAGTACAAATTGTGTATAGACCAATATTAAAAGATGGTTTAGCAAAGGCCATTGTGGATAAAAGATCAAACAGTATGAGACACGCAGTGGTCCTGCCATACAATGCATATAGTGGAACCATCAAAAACATTATTTTTGACACTTGGTGTAGTGTTCTCACCAATGACATAACTACGGTAGTGGGAAGTTCTCCAACTTTTACATATAGTAGAGGGAAAAATTTAAAGGAAATTATGGAGACAGTTGACAATCAAAATGTATACAAAAATTCTATGATGAATAAATGTGGATCATGTAGTATTTGTAAATACATTAACAATGGGCCATATGTTGCAGTTCATAACTATAGCAAAACTATTAGAAGTCCTGGGTTTTGCAACTGCAACACTAAAATGGTAGTTTATCTTGCCACATGTTTAAGTTGTCCTACATTTTATGTAGGTAAAACTATTAGAAAACTAAGACTTAGAATATTAGAGCATGTAAGAGATATAAAAAATAAAACAACTACCAATGCTTTGTATGTACATAGTTTAGGTTGTAACAACTACAAAAAGTTTTTATTTTTTGTTATTGACAGGGTTCCACATAGTGACAAAGGAGGAGATGCCAAGACATTGCTGGAGGTAAAGGAATGTCTTTGGCAACTCAGACTTAATGCATCTAGGTCTCCAGGAATAAACGAGCATATACCACTTTCAAGTATCTTAAAATGTAGGTCACAATGTATATAAAAAGTTTTAACTACTATATATGAACACTATATTTCAATATTGAACAAGTTCATATATGGTTATTTTATTAAATAATTAAGTATGTTAATTTTCAACACTTACTATATTATATTATATATTGTACATTACTCTCTAGGCTTTGAATACTTAAATTTTATTGACAATAGTAGTCTTTAGTCTTTGGTACATAGTGTTAATCAAATGCCTGAAATAGAATACAATATACATGTTTATAGAAATTTTATGGAATTATTTAATGTTCACACAGGTGTTATTATGTTTAAAAACAAACTACTAACATAAGAACATGAATTTGTGTATATAAATACATATAACTGGTTTATAAATGTTTTATAAATGTTTTTATAGAATTAGATATTATTAATGAATGAGTTTTTAGACATTGTTTTGATTGGTTGATTGAGTGGGGGCATGTGTATGTTTTACTTTAAAAGAGGTTGGAAAAGGTTATGGATTTACTCTGATGATGCCCTTGTTATATGTGGGTGAAAGTGCTTAGAGATTTCTGTTTTTGTTCTTTGGATTACTGGCTGTCCGTTTTTTCCTTTAAAGTCATTGCATGACGTCGATCCCAGTTTGGTTATTTTACAAGTCTACACCCCCTTCCTTAGCATTCCTTACCTAAGGGCAAACATGGGCCACAGAGCTTACAGCATGCATGACACACCTCCTTATGAGGTCATGCCCCTCTTATACTTTTACAATGGTGTCGCTGCACCTACACGGTTGGGTGCAAGCTAACACTGAGAGGAAATCTGTGATTCAGTACGAATCCCCTCATTTACATAAAACAGAATGCTAATTCATAGTTACCACACTCACACTGAGCCTTCCCCCTTAGCAACCACTATTCCCTGGTATCATTGTCTTATGAATGTAATTGACTAATATGGCAAAATGCTGATTTGGGTATTAAAGCTTATTTCCCCTTTTTTTTTTTCTTATTTTCCTGGTGATCCCATTTTCACACTGCTGTCCTATGCATAAACAGCCGAGATCGGCCAAAAAGAAAAAAAAAATGTTTTTTATAAAATTGCAATTATTTTTCATGCCAATGGCTATATATTTGGCCATTGGCATGTCTACTACATTGCATACATGCTTTCTTTAGAGCTGTCAGGCCTCCGCTTTGTAATTTGCAGAAATGTATTCGGTTAGTAACCGAATACATTTCTGCAGGTTACACTATTCCTGCACTGATGCCTGCCTGTTTCATGGATCACTAATTCACCTCATTTGCATGTTTTTCACCAGCAAATGAGGTAATTAGCATATAGCAGTGTTTTCTGTGCAGGAATAGTGTAGGAGCGCTCGTCCACGTCCCAGGAGCTTGATTTTGGATCACTCCTGGGCCATAATGCATGCAGCAGCTCTTGCACTATTCCTGCACTCCATGCAGAGCTTGTTGAATCCGGGGATTTGTCTTTTAATTGTTTATATGTCATATTTGCTTTCACTGGAAATTTTTCTGTCATTAATCTCCACAAAAAAACTTTAATTTCCTGAACATGCTTGTACTGTTTAACAATTCTTTTATCACAATTCTAACTTCTTTGTTTTTGTTTTTTTGCCAAGGTCTTACATAATATAATCTTTCCATTATAATGTAATACCAATCCTTTCTGTTCTTGAAATTTTCTTTCCACTCTAAATTCCATTTTAATCATGTCATAATAGCCAGTTTCAAAATAACCCTCCCATTTCTTTCTCTTTTCACCTTTTAAATCTTGTATATATTTACTCCATAATATTTTCCTACATCATTTTGCTTCTTATTTTACAAAAACTCCAATCTATATGTAAAGATGCCAAATATATATGCATACACACACACACACACACACACACACACACATATATATATATACATATATATACACACACACACATATATATATATATATATATATATATATATATATATATATATATATATATATACATATATATATATGTATATATATATATATATATATATATATATATGTGTGTGTGTGTGTGTGTGTGTGATTTGTCAATCCCAAACCTCCTTTTTCTTTCTCCTAATGTATCACTCTCCTGGCAACAGGATTTACTCTAGCTCCCCGTATAAAACTGAAAATAATCTGTAACAATTATTTCCATATCTCTCTTCTTAATAAAAACACACTCCCAATGTCACAATTTAGTGAATACATATATATATATATATATATATATCTATATATATATATATATATATATATATATATATATATATATATATATATATATATATATATATATATATATATATTAAAAGTATCTTTTTAAAATAAGATAACCAGTTCTTCCATTTGTTAATCGATTTTACAATTTGAGAACAAAATTCTTCCTACTGTTCATGAATTAACTTATATTCTCCAAACTTAATCTCAAACAAATTTATTTCTGCCACAGAAAAATTAATACCTGCAATTTTCACTTTTTTCCGTATCCTTTACATTTTCTTTTTTCATCTTTAATTCATCCATCCCCCTACCTCTGTTATATTTTCCTTAATCTTGCCTTTCCCATTTACAACAATTATTAACTTGTCCACATAAGACATAATCATAGGTATATTTATTCTTAACTAGGCTTATTTTCCTTCCTCAGCTTGTATTTTTCACATTTCTATTTTTACATTCATAACTAAAGCAAATATATAACTGCTAACAGGGTATTGCTGCTTTAATTTAGTACTAATGTTAATTTCCCCTCTAAAAAGAAAAAACTCCATTTGTTTTCATAGGATATCTCAATACAGATTATACTAAACCTATAAGCTTCCTACAAAACCTGTAATAGCTCAAAATCTCCAACATATGTTTATAATTAATTGTATCATAAGCTTTTTCTATATCACTTACTGCTATTTTACCATTTCCTATTCCTTTTTTATATTATGTGCTACTTGCCTACAAACATTAACATCTCTTTACTTTCTCTTCCCACTAACCCATATATACCTTCTCCAATCACCTCATCTATAGTTTCAGTAACTATTTTTTTGCATGATTCTCATAAAACGTTTGTAATCCATATTATTCAAAGTTAATGGTCTTCAATTTTTCATATCCTCCTTTGTGCCCTTCTTGTATGTAAAGTTAATAACCCTTCACAAATATTTTGTTTCTTATTCCTGTCTCAGTCCACTCCTGCATAATTTTTAATATCACCTTCTTTTTTCATTCTTCCATTTCCTTATAATACTTGTATCTTAAACTATCAGGTCCTGAAGGTATTAACTTTTTTGTTCCCTGTAATACACTATTATACTCTTCTATCATTATCACCCTTTCTGTTTTTCAGTTAAATCTCAGTAATTTCTTTAACTTTCCATAATATTCCTTCCTGAATAACTTCTTCTTTAGACAAGTTCCTAACACATCCTTCCATTTCTCTAATTATATCCTTCATCTTCTAAATCAATTCCCCTCTTTGATTCTTATTACAGGTTATTCTTCCTGCAACTATTTTAATTATTTCCCTAAAAATGGTGAAACCTCTTCTTGTTCTGATGAAGTCTTATACTTACTTAATTTTTTTTAAGGATGAAAGTGTTTAACATGAATAAAATCTTTAATTTGCTTTCTGGAGTGTGACTATCCATTTTATGTCACCATTGTACCACTTTTCTCTGTACAACTTTCAACATATATATTAATTTTTCCTTCCATTTTTCTCAAATTACAATTAAAATATGCAATTGCAATTATATTCATATTTATAACTACATATTTTCTTATGTTTTCAATAAACATTCATTTTTCTTACTTTGTGTATATGCATACAGACATATTATTCTCCAAACATCTATGCCTTTTATTATATCATAAATAACACATTTCTACAGTTTTATAACAATGGCATCTAATATTTTAATTTGTGGCTTTCTTATCATTATCACAATATCAAAATGTACATTTTCACCAAAACTCCACTTCAATTCTCAACGGTATAGTTTCGACTTGTCCTTTTTTTTCTAATTTAATAATCTAATATCTAACAAACAGATACTATCACATTTCTGCTTCTTACACCAACCTACTATGCTTAATCTTCTTTTACCATTGATTATACTATTAATATTCATGGCAATTATTAACTTATACTTTTCCCTTTTTGCAGTTTGTCTTTTCATTTGTTTAATTTTCCTCTTTTTAACTCTTTTTCCTATTACACCTTTATCTACATCTTCTGTCTACTCTGTACCGATTTTTTTTACTACAATTCTCAGACAAATTAATACTTTCACCATCACCTTCCACTTTCTCTAACATTACACCTTTGTCCCCAATTCACTCCTCTCTTTTTCACTTAATACAGTAATTTCATTATTTTCTCTTGCCTATCAATATATTTTTCACAGTCTAACCAAAAATGCCCTGTCTCATTACATTTTAGTCATTTTATCAATCACTCTCTTCTTTCATGTCCTAGTTCCCACACTGGAAACATTTTCCTTTGGGGCATTCATTAATTAAATGCTCCCCAGAACCACATTGAAAGCATGTTTTTGGTTGCTCAACATTTCTCAACATCTCCTTTTCCTTTATTATCACAGAACTTGGTAAATGAACAACAATGTAATCTTTAACAGCTAAATTAACCATCATTTCTCAACCCCCATTCCATAACTTTCTATCATTGTAACATTTTTTTAATTTCATGAACTGATTTATTTTCTTGTTCAAAATAAAGTCTTATTTTAGTTTCATCCATATCAGCTGTCCAAAATTGTAAGCATATTCTTCTTTTAAACATTATCTCAGTACTCATAACCATATATTCATTCCAAGCCTCACAAAAATATTTTATTTCAAAATTAGTAACAAAGTTTTCTGCAAAACCCTGGTTCTCAAATGTCACTTTGCAAAAAGATTCAGGCCCAGTATGTATAAAAGCTCTGACTTCTTCAGGCTTAATTCTGAATGCCTGTATAACTTTGTGCCATACAAAGCATCTATCAATAGTTTCTTCCTATTTAGATTCATTTCTTACTACATGTGTTTTTTTATTTATACCTTACATTGTTATTTCACCATTAGTCATAATGATCCTTTTTTCTGCATTAAGTTCAGTTACAGAACCTTTTTAAGTCTCTCCTTAAATGCCAGTAAACTCTCCAGATCTACATCACTGATCTCACCAGTTTCTTCTTTTAAAATCTGTGGTGTTGACCAAAAAGCAATGACTTCATCAAAAGGTCCCATCTCATCAAACATTCTTCATAGGTTCATAGGTTCATAGGCTGGTACTAGGCTATCAGCCCTAGGGCCTATACAAGCCTAGCCATAACAACTCCCTGGCTATTTCTTCCCACATTATTTACTTTCCTGGACCCCTGTCTAGCAGGGCGACTGACGTGATGCCTGGGGTGAATTTCTTTTCTCCCATCCAATCATCAAGGTTCCTCTTGAAGAGGTCCAAAGAGGCACTCTGCTTGTCATGTATGGGCAATCTATTCCAGAGTCTGGGGAGTCTCTGGGTCAGGAACCTATCCCTCCAGCATGTTTTGTTTATTGTGATGAGAAGGTTTAGATCCCTGGAGCGTGTAGCTCTGAGGGATTGGGATTTCTTTAAGTGTAGCATGTCCAACAGCTCTGGGTTTGACATGGCCTTGTATGTTAAGCAGAGATCGCCTCTGAGTAGACGATATGCGACAGAGTATAGCTGGAGTTTTTTAAGGCGGTCAGCATGGGGCATCTGCTTTAGGCCTGTGATTCTTTTAGTGAGGTATTTCTGAGGCCTTTCCAGTTGTTGCAGATGTCTTGAGAGGTACATACCAAATGGGCATTGTATTCTATAATGGGTCTAATGAAGGATGAGTACAGTGGGACAATGACCTCCTTTTTCTGGATAAAAAGCCCTTCATGATGAGGTGTTCCACATAGAAGGATTTCCTGACTGTTGTAGCAATGTGGTTATCGAAGGTGAGACCACTGTCCACCTGTGTCCCTAAGTCTCTTATCACACTTTCTGTGTTTAGTGTACTGCCACCTATATGGTAATTCATGGATACATGTTTTTTCCCAAAGGGGATAACAATACATTTCTTGGCATTGAGCTTGAGCCCATGGCTCTGGCACCAAGCATCTGTTTCTGTAAGGCCCTTTTATAGAGTATCCACATCATTTGGGGATTCAATAATGGCTCCCAGTTTGCAGTCATCTGCAAACTTTGTTAGCCAGAGTCCCTTAGTGTTGACCTGTACTTCAGAGAAGTAGATGCCAAACAAGAGCGGCCCCAGGACTGAACCCTGAGGTACTCCACTTGTCACTTGTCTGGAGCTGGATTTGGAGTCGGCTACTTTTACAGTCTGGGTTCTATCAGCAAGCCATTTAGCAACCCATTGGGTGACATAGGGATTAATGCCCAACTTAGTAAGTTTATCTATGATTCCAGAGTGGGGGATGGTGTCAAAGGCCTTGGCAAGGTCTAGATAGGCTGTGTGGATCACCTTACCCTTGTCCATGGCTCTGGAGACTGATTCAAAGAAGTCAATCAGGTTCAGGAGACAAGATCGGCCTTTCACAAACCCAAACTGGGTGGGGTCCAGTGTTTGAAGGTTGCCAATGTCTTTGTTTATAAGTTCCATGATAATACGCTCCATGGCCTTGCAGATAAGGCTTATCAGACTGATGGGGCGGTAGTTTCCGGGATCCAAGGTGGATCCCCCCTTGTGGATTGGGATAACTGTAGCTCTGCGCCACTCTGTGGGCATGAAACCTGAGGTGAGACTATGATTAAACCATGACACTTAGGTGAGGTGCCAGTTCATATTGTAGTTCATGTAGTACACAGCCCGGGATGTCATCTGGTCCCATGGATGCTGTATTCTTGGCTTTAGAGAGTGCGTTTTGTACCTGTGTGGCCGTTATTACTGGAATTTGGCAATCTTTCGGTATTGAGATGGGCCATTTAGGGGGTGAGAGGGGGGTGAAGTTGGCACTGAATCGATCTGCCAGGATATTGGCAATATCCTTCAGATCAGTATATTTAATGCCATTCTGTTTTAGCTCAGAGCAGATCTGAGCATTGCCATTTAGATTCTTGACATAGTTATAGAATGCTTTGTGGTTGTCTTTGGAATCTTTGGCAATTTTATTTTCGTAACTAGCTTTGGAGGATTTTATGAGGCATCTCAGTTTCTTACTGAGGCTAGTAAGGGAGTTTTTTGTATCCTGGGATTTTCCTCTTTTCTGCAAAAGTTTCTTCCTTTTGTTGTAATGTTTGTTTATGGCAGGGGACCACCAGATTGGCTTCCTTTTTTTGGATGAGAGCATTTTGGTTCTATTTGGGATGGCACGATTCATGCATGAGTGGATGTGCTCGTACAGTGCCTTAGTGTAGGATTCAGCAGTTGAACTTTCAGTTCCTGTCTGCATGGGTGTCATGAAGTCTGTCACTTCTGACTTGAGTAGCATGAAGTTGGCTTTGGAGAAGTTTTTTATGGTGGTTTCTTTACTGGGGGGTGGGGGTGGGATGTGGATGTTAAGGGTGATTGGCTTATGGTCAGACCTGACTAACGAGGGGGTGACCATAGGTATGGAGCATTGATTTCCCATATTGGTAATGACCAGGTCTAGGATATTGGAGCCCCTGGTGGGACTATGGATTAGTTGATCCAGGGCGTTGGAATTTATGAATTCCAAGAACCATTGCGCAAAGGAGTTGGGACATGAGTAGTTTTCCCAGTTAATGGCAGGTTAGTTAAAATCACCCAGTATTAGGGTGTTTGGTTCTATCTTAATATTTTCCAGTATGTTTAGAAAGGTGTAGTGAGAATCTTGGGGTATGGTGGGGGATCTGTAGCAAGCTACAATTTGGATTGCAGTCTTACCTAGTGTTAGTTGCACTTGGAGAATTTCAGACACATTGTGTTGGCCAACTAGCCTGGTGGTGTGAATATCCTTGGTGAATATTGACACTCCTCCACCTTTAGTGTTTCGGTCCTGGTTTGGTGGCTGAAAAGTGTGGTAAGAGTTGTAGCCTGGTATTGCAGGGGTGCTCTCTGGAGCCTTGAACCAGGTCTCAGTTGCTGCACAGATATCGATGTTCTCCATTTTTAGGAGTGCCTCGAGAGAGTGCATTTTGAGGTTTAGACTTCTAGCATTGAGTAGCATTACCTTCAGATTTTGCATGCTTGTACCTGTTACGGTGGTGGTTTTGTCCTTTGAAGTTTGCCTAAAAAAGGCACTATAGGGGTGACAAGAGCCTTAGCCAGTAACCTGAATCCCAGGGGCGACAGATGCAGACCATCTCTGGCAAAGCATCGTGGTCTGTCAATCATGTCATCCCAGGCAGACAGATACTGGATCCCCTTTGAATGACACCATAAGCTTAGCCAATTGTTGAAGTCAATCATTTTATCCTTATATTGTGGTATCATTCTGGGCGAAGGCAGGATGCTACTCAGGGCTAGGGTCATACCTGCCTGGGCCACATGACCCGAGAGCTCTTCCATGTCTCTTTTCATGTAGTCCAGGGAGGTACGTCTCAAGTCATTTACTCCAACATGGACAATGACAGAGTCATATTTGTACTTGTTGTGGAGTGACTTGAGTGCATGCGTTATGTGGCGGATCCTGGCACCCGACAGGCAGCTGACTGTAATTTTCTCCTTATTCAACCTGGTGAGAGGGACATCAGTGTGCCGGACTATAGAGTCACCTATGACTAAAGTGTTAGGTACATTGTCTTGCCTTAGGGGCTGTTGCTGGGTGGCACACTGGTGTTGTGAACTATGTGACACATTGGTTGAGAATGGTGTTTGTTTGTGTTTCAGCTTCAGAGGTCTTTGTTTAATTAATATTTTAGCTTCCAAACCTCATTTTGAAAATATTTTTTATGGGCAGTAATCCAATACCCACACAATTTTTTTATCCAAACACCTCTGCTGCTTTCTTTCCTTCTCATGTTCTGCTGTAACCTCAGCTTCACCAATACACTCACCAAATGTGTGCTTCACATCATTCTCCTCAATCTCCTCCATTGCACTCCATTCTGATCTAGGCCCTCTGTCAACTTCACATGAAAAAAAGTAGGGGTCTTTTATTTATATTCAAAATAACTCTTATTTACAAACTATTTACGTATGTACAAATATATAACTATACAAATCTGTTTACACATATTCATAACTTCCTATGCAATCATGCAAAATTTTCATCCTTATTAGACCTTCTATTCTTTTTTCCATGACCACCATCTGATTGCACTTAATATTGTTGCTAAAATCCATTTACCATTAAACATAATTTCATTTATTTTTTTCATTCCATATAACCCATATAGCATAAAATAACTTTTTGTCTATTCTTTTAACACATGATTTACTTCTGTTCTTATAATACCTATATTTAATCATATCCACGATTATTTTGTACACTTATTTTATATCTTCAAAAAATCTTCTTTAGATAGTTTTCCCCACAACCTTTTTACTCTTTTACATTTCAAAACACATGTTCCATAGTTTCTTCTTCTTGACAATATAAACATACCCCAGGATTCAGCAAGCTCTGCACGGTGAGCAGGAATAGTGCAAGAGCTGCTGCACCCAACATGTGCACGAGTGCTTGTACACTATTCCTGCACGGACTCCACTGCTATATGCTAATTATCCCATTTGCAGGTGAAAACCATGCAAATGAGGTGATGCAAGCAGGCGTCTGTGCAGGAACAGTGTAACCTGCAGAAATGTATTCGGTTACTAACCAAATTCATTTCTGCAAATTACAAAATGGAGGCATGACAGCTCCAAAGAAAGCATGTATTCAATGGAGTAGGCATGCCAATGGCTAAATATATGGCCATTGGCATTATAAATAGTTGCAAAATTATAAAAAATAACTTTTGGCCGTTTAAGCGTAGGGCAGCAGTGCGCAAATGGGATCGGGCTGAAAATAAGTAAAAAAGTGGAAAATAAGCTTTTAAACCCAAATCAGCATTTTGCCATGATAGTCAATGGCATGCATAAAACAACAATACCAGGGAGTAGTGGTTGCTAAGGGGGAAGGCTGAGTGTGAGTGTGGTAACTATGAATTAGCATTCTGTTTTATGCAAACGAGAGGACTGATACTGAATCACAGATTTCCTCTCAGTGTTAGTTTGCACCCAGCCATGTAGATGCAGCAATACGACAGCGCAAGTCTAAGAGCTAAATGTCTTCACAAGGGGGTGTGTGTCATGCTTGCTGTAAGCTGATTGGAGCTCTGTGGTTCATGGTTACCCATAGCTAAGCACAGCTAAGGAAGGGGGTGTGTCAGATGTTCCTGAGCACTGTTTACATAGCTTAAATGGGTGTGCGCACTGTGTACTGGGTTTTAAACAAACAAAAAAAAGCCTCTAGGCTTAAACAGGAAGCCAATGGAAAGGGAAAACAGCAATAGAAAGGCAATCAAGGAGAACTAGCATAGCTGGCAGGTGGAATGTATCAGAATCAGCCAAATACACATGCAGCAGCCAGCACACTACTGTAAACTATCCAAACACCTTTCAGTCTGCTTTTTGGGGAAACAGCAGTGGGAAGGCAATCAAGGAGAACTAGCATAGCTGGCAGGTGAAATGTATCAGAATCAACCAATTACAGATGGAACACCCTAGCACACCACTATAAACTATGCAACACCTTCCAGTCTGTTTTTTTCCACAAGCTCTTCACCACCGGTGTACACAGACGGGCAAATTTTACCTGACAAAACTAACAAATTGTTAGGGGCTGCTGTCATTCTCATACATCAATATGTGCAAGAGGCTAAGGGTGGTGAGGATGTGAATGCTGATGACCAACACACAGTGAGAAGAAGGAGAAGAGTGTACAGACCCAGGGCAACCTACCAGTGGCTACATGAGCTCGAGATAGTGGAGCACTATAGGGTGAACAGGGACATTCTACAGCAAATTGTTGAGCTGTACTGGCCACTCCTAACACACAGAACCAACAGAGGGGGACCCATCCCAGGCTTAAGAATACTAGCCACAGGTACCGTCTAAAGGCCAACTCGGGATATCATGGGGATCTCACAGGCATCAGCATCCAGGGTACTCCACCAGTTCCTGGATGCCATGTCAGCACATACTGGTGAGCACATATATTTCCTCTACACCCGTGAAGCATTGACGAGCAATATGCATCTCTTCCACCAAATAGCAGAATACCCTAAGGTAGTGGGCACTATAGACTGCATGCACATACACATCAAAGCACCACCTGGAGAGTGGGCGTAGGGTCTACATAAACTGTAAGGGCTTCTCCTCCATCAACTGCCAGGTCATGTGCGATGCCCAGGGCATTATCTTGAATGTGTGTGCTGGCAGCCCTGGCAGCTATCACGACTCCCACATCTAGCATATGACACAGCTGTATCAGTCATTTGCCAGTGGGGAAATCCCATATGGCCAACTAGTGGGAGATACTGATTACGCACTGGAGCAGTGGGTAATGACACCCATCAGAAATGCACACACACCTGAACAAGAACTCCATAATGAGGCACACGCACAAACCAGAATTATAATAGAGCATGTGCTTGGGATGCTCAAGTCACGACTCCGCTGCCTGGATATATCCAGTGGAGCCTTGCAGTACTCTCCAGCTACATGTACATAAATGTTCATAATATGTGCCATGCTACATAATATGATCCACTGGAAACAGCTGCAGCAGGAACAGCATGAGGCAAGGCCACACAACCCCCACCATTGCCAAAGCCAGCACAAGCACAAAGTGACTCGGAGGAGTAACTACCTGAGCCTGCCCATGTAGGCAGAAGGAGGCATGCTCAGTATGCCCAGGCCTTGGCAAAGAGACAATTCATAGCACATATACTGATATGGTAGGGACCCAGGGAATGACACCTCTCTCTGACTCCCACATACAGTAAAAGGGAAGCCAAACATGACACTACCTGTACTTTGCCCTGTACAGGGAGTGTACTATGTGCATCCAACATAGTCAGCTCTCCAGCACCATCCTTAATACTGGCACAGCCACAAGGTAAGTCAGTCTTCCTATCAATTGCTGAATGGAGTAGTATGTTCTGATAGCTGTATCTATGGTATGGATGTGAGCATGCAAGGGAATCAGGTGGTTGAATGGGATGGCAGCAGATAGTAGAGACCTATATGGGCAGTATGAAATCCATAACAAATACTGTTGCCAACATACTAGGCAGTACTAGACAAGGTGACAAATCCCACTGCAGTACTTATTGTGGCCCAAATGTGTGTCTATACGACACACACATGCTTGTCCGTGTGGCTCACATACTCACCACCAGCATCAGCCAGCAGGACAGGTGTAGATGACCATAAAGAAAGGCTGGTCTAAGGCCTACAATTTATGGCAATGGTTAACAGCCCCCCTCCAGACCTACACAGACAGACTACAACAGGTCTGGCAGTTGTATGTCATTTCTGAAGGGTAAAAAGTCTGAAATTGAAATGTAGGTTAATAAAACCTAAGATTTGTACACTACTGATATGCCTTCAGTCTGCATGATAGGTCAAAAACAAAATAAATGGAAGCCAACAAAGTACCTGAAATACCAGTACAGTCATAGCAAATGTTTAAAGTCATCAGGTGTGCACCCCCTCACAATCCCATGTAGAAATGCAGTAACATGTAAGTGTGAGGTGTAATAACAGTGGAGCACAGATTACCTGAGCTGGCCCAATCTACAGGATAGATTGTTCCGTGTGTACAATATGTAGGGGTCCATGTGTTAGGTTGCTGTGTGTTCAATACTGTGTGGAAGTGGTCAGCTTGTATGCATGGAGGGCTGTGCGTTGGTGGCCTATGGGCAGTACTGTAGATGACAGGGCCATGTTCTGACAACTACAGTGAGAACCACAATGCTTCTCAGCAATACCCATGTCAGCAGTCATCCATACACACTGTCCAGATGTCAATATTTGTAACTGTCTGAAAGATGAATATGCCATGAATGTGGGCCCATACATACACACAGTATACAGGTGGAAGTGCCCTAGACAGAGTGCATAACATGTAACTGCCAACTGCACACAACTTTGGAATTGTACATATAGGTTAGCAGCACATCAGTTGTCTCTGTAGTATGAAATACTGATGTATTCTGGGCAATCACTGGCAGACCACAAAAGGCACAGTTATGAAGTAATGAGAGACTGCCTATGTCCCTGCAGAAGGCAGCATAAGGGGAATGTCCCAAGTATATCTGTGAGTCAGCTGCAAGTAGCTTCCATATCGCACATGCACTCAGCTCACCCCATCATCAGCCACAGGTTTACCACAGGTCATATCCTTGCTGTTGAAAATGAGTACAGTATGATCTCACTTCTGTATGGGAATACCCACAGAATACAGCATGCTGAAGATATGTCTTATGCAGGTGCATCCCTAGCTGTAAGCAGCTATCTGCATGCATCCAGACCAATGGGTCAATATGTACAGGAACTATTGCCATTAACACCTCAAATACTTACCCTGTCACCCCAGGGGATTCCACTAGCTTGCAGCCTGAGAATGTAGGAGTGACAGAATGCACTGGCCTGCTACAGATTGCCTGCATTACTACCAAACTGCCTACAGTCTTCTGTCAAAACCTGTGCCTCACCCATACTGCCAATGTATGTTATCTCATTGGGTCCCAAATAACAAACTAACAGAGTCAACAGAACACAAATGCAAAGCCATATTGACAAATCCCAATAGCATTCCCCCCATATCCTACTGCATGAACTGTGAGCCAATCTATAAATACTGCTGGGATTAAGGGCCAACTATAGGGATACTTCCCAGATATTGCTTGCATAATATTAGGACGAGGATAGAATAACAGAGTGGGGGGGTGTAGATGCATGGACATCATGGAGTGTGTGAAGTCTGAAATTCTTATGTGTGCCCGTACTACCCCTAACTGCAAACTCAGTAATGGGTGGCTACAAACCTGCTTGTAAACCACAATGTAAAGAGGAACTGAGCAGATATATGAGCCATGCCTCTGGGTAACCAGGTGAATCTGTACAGCTGAGAGATATGGCCACAGCAGGATATGGTCATTCTGTTAGGTTGATATATGTACAGCAAGGGGATCCTCAGCCACTATGCTACCAAAGTGCTGGACCATTTACACAGACCCTTCAGCAAGTGTCTATAGCTACCTCTCCACAATGGCAAGAGTGTGCAAGAATGTGTAGGTTGCAAACCACAATACTGGACACAGCTTCATTCATCTTGTATTTCCCAGTAAATAACTGTGAGCAAATAATTATATCTGTCAGTAGTCAATGACATAATACAGCACATTGTAAAACAGTACATATGTCTGAATATCTCTGCTAACACCAACCATGTACCACAAGCAGCACAGACAGCAAGAGTTACAGTATCTCCCTATCTGTCACCCATTGTGACTCCATATTGTCAACTTATCTACAGATATCCTGCAAGAAACAGGTTGCTATGTGTAGGTTGAGAACACCAAACCCTGGACTGGAGTACAACCCTACCTGGAATGGATTCACACACTCAGTACAGAAGGCCATACTGGGCTTGCTTCTACACTTAGAGAAATGAAGCCCATGTCTGACAACACAGTGGACTATACATACCTGTCATTTGTAGATGTCTGTGCACACACACCAAATTGTACACCATTTATGCTTCACACATACATTGGATAGGAATACTCACACATATCCAAGGCCAACACACTATAATATGTCAAACATACACACACACAGAGATGTGGCGAAGAGAGAGAGACAGTGATAGATAAAAGTCCATTATAAGGCCTGTTCCACCCACTACACATCCAATTGGCCGATATTGCATGATGTGCAGATGTCAATCGCTGTAGACATTCCTTTTGGTAACTCTTAGCCCTATAGTGTCTGTGGTGCTTTGCTTCTGATAACTATGTAACACAATAGTAAAAAACAGTATTCATGTAGCATTTGTATAGTCAGTTCTGTCAAATGTAAAGTTGTGTGTGTGTGTGTGTGTATGTGTGTGTGTGTGTGTGTGTGTGTGTGTGTGTGTGTGTGTGTGTGTGTGTGTGTGTGTGTGTGTGTTTCCAGGGGAATGACTGATGGCCCATTCACACACACACTACACTTCCCATTGCCCATGTTACCACTCCTACTGATGTCAGTCACCTTGAAATAACCCTTTGGCCAAGTTTCAGTCCTGTAAGCTCTGTGATGCTTGCGATAACTGTGCAATACCATAGTGTAGCAAATTAATTAGGTAGTAGTTCTAATCCTGGTCCTGGCAACTGTGAAAATGTGTCTGTGAGTCTTTGTCGGCACCTGCTTTCGTGGTCATTCACACTTACTGCCCTTCCTTCACCCCTCCTTTGAGCATTGCAGTTCATGTTAGTCACCTTCAAAGATGCCTTTGGACAGTTCTCCAACATATAACTGCCATGGCACTTGCGATAACTGCATAATACCATAGTGTAGCAAGCTAATTAAGTAGGACTTCTAATGCTGCTACTGGCAACTGTGAAAATGTGTGTGTGAGTCTTTGCTGACACCTGCTTTTGTGGTCAGTCACACTTACTACCCTTCCCTTATCCCTCCTTTGAGCACGGCAGCTGATATCAGTCACCTTCAAAGGTGTCTTTGGATAGCTCTCCAACATATAACTGCAGTGGCACTTGCGATAACTCTGTAATACCATAGTATAACAAAATAGTTAGGTAGGAGTTCTAATCCTGGTCCTGGCAACTGTGAAAATGTGTGTGTTTGTGTGTGAGTCTTTGTTGCCACCTACTTTTGTAGTCAGTCACACTTTCTGCCCTTCTCTCATCCCTCCTTTGAGCACTGCAGCTGATGTCAGTCACCTTCAAAGATGCCTTTGGACAACTTTCCAACATATAACTGATGTGGGGCTTGCAATAACTGTGTAATACCATAGTGTAGCAACTAGTTAGGTAGGAGTTCTAATCCTGGTCCTGGCAACTGTGAAAATGTGTGTGTGAGTCTTTGTTGACACCTGCTGTTGTGGTCATTCACACTTATTGTTCTTCTCTCACCCCTCCTTAGAGCACTGCAGCTGATGTCACTCACCTTCAAAGATACCTTTGGACAGGTCTCTAACATACAACCACTGTGGCACTTGCAATAACTGCGTGACACTATAGTACCAATACATAGCTAGGTAGGTGTCTGAAACTCAGTACTGGCAAGTGTGTCTCATCAGTATCCTGGGTGGGTGTTGGTGTGATTGTGTAAATAACAGGATCCATTGCAGGTTGGGTTTTGCTACATTTTCATCCATTGCAGGATGGATTTTGCTACATTTTCATATTGAGGACCCATATGCCCAATGTGGCATTACAAGGCCAACAGTTGTCGAACATCGTAAAGGCTGTTGTACACAATACACAGCCATACATTTATATATAGGCAACCATTAGGATATCCAGAGACCTCTCTCTACCCACAGATCATACACAAACGCTATTGGCTCTTTCTCTCTTCTTGTATTTCTTTCCCTCTGTCTCTCTCTCTCTCTCTCTCTCTCTCTCTCTCTCTCTCTCTCCCTCTCACCCCCCTCTCTGGTAGATGTGGAAAAATGCATCTGTTTTGCATAGGCAGCATCTTGACTTTGGTAGGTAATGCTCATGATCAGCTGATGGCCTGTGCATGAATTGGAGTCCTCCAGTTGCTAATTGCATGTGGAACACTTGTGGTATCATTCCTATAGCCAATTGCATCAAAACACACCCCTATTTTTAAATTATCTGAAAATACTTCATTGTCATAAATAACATGCATTCATGTTTTCTTGTTTTTGGAAATGAATAAAAATATTAAAAAAAAAAAAAAACACACCCCTATAAGTAAGCAGTGCAAGTGGGTGTTGGCCCTTCTCCATCACTGTGAGCAGGACTTCATGTGAGTGTGTGACAAACAGCATCACAGAGGGTAGTTGGAAATACCTGTTACAACAATCACTGTGGAGGCAGGCCAAATAACTGGAGGGGGATGTTCCAGACATGGGGACAGAATGTATGTATTGCTGTTCTACATTTGAAGTAATGTTGGTTTAACAGGGTTTGTGTGGATATGGCTGTTCCGCATGATTTAAAGTCTGGCATGACAGTATTATGTGGTTGAGAAAACACTCACCTGTAGGGCTATCTGCAGACTGGCCAGAGTTTGGAGCCTATGATTTGGTGTGCTACTCACACATTTTCTGTCTTCATAAATGCAGTAGCATACTCTGATTATTGTACTCAGGAAATGCTAACATCCA
>NC_056744.1:139667761-139687761 GCF_019279795.1 Protopterus annectens | reverse complement strand
AGTTCCATCGTCATAACATTGAACTGGCAGACTGATTATTTACTGCTGTGATATTTTGGCTATTTGGTTTTGGTGGAATTACATATGCCAAAATGAGTTCACTGCAAATTAGGTACGTCAGTGTGTATAGTATTCTCTGTGTATTGCATCAACATGAAAGCCTATGAGTGTGTGTGTGTGTGTGTGTGTGTGTGTGTGTGTGTGTGTGTGCGTGTGTGTGTCTGTTATTCACAAACATTTGGTGTGTGCCATCCAGTACACTTACCATTGTCCACTGCAGAAGAGCTGCTGACATCAGCCACCATGCACTCACCTGTATACACCCCTCAGACCTATCAGCCATGTGGCACATGTAGTAACTGTTAGACAGACCTGTTACTTGTGTTCAGCTGTACCTAGGATGTGACACAATCAATGTGTCACCACAGTGCCATACCCCTTGTAGGAAAGGACACCAGACCAACATCTTGCTGACACATAGACACCTACAACATAAACAGAATACATAATGGAGACCACAATCAGTCAGTGTTAATAACAGCTATAATGCATCATGGCTGGACAGCTACACACCCTGACATGTAAGCATTAAACATTCCAGCTGAAAACAGGTTAAACAGCATTACATTGTTAAACCTTACTAGACTCATCCTCTGCATCAGAACCATATTCACATGTCCCTGCATCGATGGTATGAATGACAGGGATGTGGCACAGGTATCATCATATGCACAGGGTGTGTGGTGGGTTTGCCAGAGGCCTAGACTGAGCCATTTGGTTGACATCATGTGTGTGTATTAGGGGGTTCTTTATCAATTGGGCTGTGCAGAGATGGTGTGTGTAGGTATGGAGGTGCCCTAGCTGTGTTAGTGATGTATGTGTGTGTATGTGTGTGTGTGTGTGTGTGTGTGTGTGTGTGTGTGTGTGTGTGTGTGTGTGTGTATGTAAGCACACATTTCTGCCATGTGGCTGCCCTATACGGGAGTTTGTTGGACAGCTGCAGACCGTACATGGCAGGGTGTACAGTTCACCATCTCCGGCCATGGACACAGGAGCTGTGCCTGCCAGGTGTTGCATGGGCACATGACAATTGTCTGCTGGATCTGTGTCCCTGTTGGGACTGGCCGGGATCATGTGCACATGGCCTGCTTCATTGTGGTGTGGTCAGCAACCCCTCTACAGTGCTGGTAATGGTATTGCCACTACGGGAGTGGCTGTGAATTGTTGCATGTCCACGTAGACCTCCACCTGTTGGTGTTGCTTACTGACATCCATGTGGATGATGCCCTGCTCCCACCACATGGTCCAACACAGACACTACACGGTCAAGGATTCCCACCATCTCACCCAACTGTCTGTCCAGGACCTCTGTAAAATAACAGTGGGCACCTGCAAGGTCACAGATATTGTCAAGTACAGCAGAATGAGTAACCCTCTGGAGCCTCAGACTCTGTCTGGTATACCGTTCCATACAAGCCTGTGTCTCCACGATGTCCCAAAACATGTGTCTGGTGACACCTGCTGTGGCACTTCTGCCAGGGTCATGATGGCCAGCAGCCCTCCTACGAGTACCCCTGTACATCTGCCTGTGTGGTACCTCGCCAGTCATCCGCTACGGCTGCTGTGTACAGACACACTGGACCATAGTCCCCACCCTGTCCCGTTCCATGCCACCAGCAGCCAACTGTCCCTCATCTATGGCCACTGGTGATGGAGTATGTATGGGCATTGTGACTGTGTGCAGGGATGAGGTGGATAAAAGTGGGATGTCAACCGATGGCATAGCTTCAGCCCCTGGCAACCCTGCCTGTGCCTCACCATACCTATCATCATTGTGGACACTAACATCAGTTTGCCTGCAGGAGGGACCTTGACCCACCTCGTCACCTGTGAGGGGAAAACAAAAAATGTGATTTAAGACCTGTACGTTACTGCTTACCTCTACACACACACACACATACACATACACACACACACACACACACACACACACACACACACACACACACACACACACACACACACACACACACTTACAGGTGAGGTGGCACAAAAATATTACACACAGACATCTCATTACCCAACAGTCAACATGCATGACATATGGCACTCAACAGCATGCACTGCAGTTATACTCAATCCTTGTTACCAACATTATACATCTCTGTGATGTATGAGTTGTGTTAGTAGGTGATGCCCCTTCCCTTGGAACACACTGCACCCATGTACACAGTATTGCTGTGCACCTGTACAGCATCCTGGCATGTACTTTGCTCCATAGCTCATGAGTGTACACACCATTGTTGAATATGTATTTGTGTGGCAGGTATGTTTGCTCTGTTGCTCAAAGCCCCTATGTGTTTGTCTGACACATACCTGGGATGATATGAGGACTGATGTCAATACTTAATGCCTGATCTCTGATTTGTAAATCTCATCATCAGCAGTGTATGTATGAGCAATAAAATCCAATTACAATGACAACCTTCAAAGCATAATGTGGATATGAGGAGTGTATACACCCTTGTTGACATGCCAGCCTCTTCCATGATATGCAATGGGGCCACAATACTGCATATGTTAACATTACACACTTGATATCTGACATATGACCTGTGCAATCAAATGCAGTATCAAACAAATGTGTCAGTCATGCAGATGACACTTATGCAATATGTGGGTTGCATAAGTGTGCACACCCTGAACACAATGGTTTGTTGCAGCACCTGTTAAGAGAACTACAGCAGTCACTATTCCAGGAAGGGATATACTAGCATGGCCCATCCTCACTTGCCATTATTTGGTCACTCTGCCCTACAAATGTCCCCAAACTCTGCCAGGCTGCAAGGTCAGCTCATGTGCACAGCCCTTGGATGTCACACAGTGCCTTCACTATTGCTGTGGAGTCAGGGTTATGTCTGTCACATTTCATGACCTTGACTGTGTTTGGATACAACCATTGATAGGGAGCTTTGGATGTATGCTTCAGTTCACTGTTGTGTTTCAGGATGACACCTCTCCCCATCCTCAGCCTTATTGCAGATGCTTGACAACTATGGGCCACACATGAGTGTTATTTTGCAGTGTTCCAAATTTAGAATGCCATGTCTACTGGCCTAGTTCTTGCTAATGAACAACAAACCTAAAGGTGTACACTGGCATCAGCAAGGTAAAAATGGGGATGGTGGGCCTGTGGTGGGTGAGGTGTTGCTTGTGCACCCCATGTATCTTTATTAATACTGTCTATAGGTTTCAGCCTTGGTCTCAGTACACCATTACACATTGCAACACATGCCTTTGGGATACTTGATGTTATGCATATGCTACCTATAGAGAGCCCTGGATGATGTTTCCTGTGGAACAACTCTTACATCTAATTACCCTAACCCATAGGCCACACGTATGCAGATTCCAGATGATTGTCAACACAGGTACTGCACAGGCAGTATTTGCTAGACATTCCTGCAAGTCCTCAGTGTTGCTGCATGTGTCTGGGCAGCCTTCTTGACCAGTTTACAACATGTGTTGTCATCTGTCTTGGATGGGCATCTGTTTATTCTCTACATTGATGTTGTCCCATACTTCATACACCCATACATGACTGTCTGCCCTGGTTTGGAAGATGTGTGCACTGCCTATGTTGCAGGTGAGTGGGCAAATGTTATGGACATACTTCTTAGACAGCAGACCATCACTTCGTGAGACACTGAGGCCCTGTACTTGGTGGAAGGTGTGTACTCAAGAGGATTAAATGCTGTCAGTACCTCACAAGCTGCTTCCACAGTATGTTATTTGGAATGTGTGTACACATGTGCGTCCAGTGTTTGTTAAGCTATGTATTCCCCATTTTGTTGTCCTAACATAGGATTCCTTATTATACATTCATTGTTCATGTTAGGATCACCTTACAGGTTGTAAAAAGTGTGGAATGTGGTATTCTGATTTGTGGTTGTTTACATCAGGAACAGTTACCATTGTAACAGTGGTGTATACAGTGTTGCAGCCACTGTATAAGTGTAATGCTTCAGACATGTCCTTACTGTAGGCCATTTGTCCCACCATTATGTTCATCTCTGTCCACACATCTTGCACTTACAGGTTCTTAGGTATGCTGCAGGACTCTTACATACCCTTCAGATATGCCACCATGGTTACCACTGTGATGCAGTGCAGCTAATAGCAACAATGAGTGAACATGTACAGCATGCATTATGGATAGGTGTGTTAAATGTGTGCATGGCAAATACCATGGCCATAACATGGCCAGGGTATTGGCAAACCTGAATAAAACAACTCCATACTCACCAGCTATAGGCTGCTGCCCCAGATGTATACCAGAGGGACCAACATAGTTGTGTCAGAGACATAATGTTAGTAGCCATACCTGTGGCACTGGTACAGGGTGGGAGCAGCATTTCAGTACATCAACAGTACAAACCCACAATACTAGAGATTATGCACATCAGTTCATTACTACACTGCAGCAACAGACTATCTTATCCGACAAATGCATGTAGATACTTTACAGATGAAGATGGATAAGCAACAGTTGTCTACTAATGTGCACTGGGGCCTTACTTGGATGCTTCTCATCCATTGTGTGGGTGGCACTCACCTCCACAATGCTGTCTGCAAGTTGCTGGCTTGACTGGTGGGTGAGTGCCCCAAGGCTGGCGAGGAACTCCTCAGCATGTGTCAGTGGGGACTGGATGGCATGACCCCCACCTGTGGCTAGCTGGTCCCTACTAACAGCAGCAGCACGCTGACGGGTGTGCAGATCAGGTCGGTGGTCTGATGCTGCACCTGCTCATAACTGCGGTTATGCAGGCCCACATCATTCACCCTGTGGACAAGCTCATTCCAAAGGGTGGTCCTCTCCTGCAGTTCATGAGCCCTGCACCCAAATAAGATGGCATGATGGAATACCACAAAATGTATAATCGTATTGTTTTCTTCCGCTGTGAAAGCAGGCAGGCATTCCCTTGTCATAGTATCACAGGAAAAAAGGTCAGAGGACCTAATACTGCAAGGATATATAAGTTGTTAATTGACAACTTTCTCACCCCACCATATCTGCAACAATTATGTAAACACACAAATGAATGGGTATGTTTACACCAAACCTACTGTTGGGACATATGTTCATAGGTTCATAGGTTTATACTAGGCTGTCTGCCCTAGGGCATTTATAAGACTAGCCCAAATTTTTGTGGCTTACGCCACCCCTTATATGAAAAAATACTGTGCCCATTAGTTTGTTGTGCCTCTGTCCAGCAGTGACACAGAGATGATTCCCAGGATAAACCTATGATCTCCCATCCACAGGTCAAGATTTCTCTTGAACAGAGCCAGCGAGGTGCTCTGCCTCACATGGACCGGGATTTTATTCCACAGCATAGGGAGTCTCTGAGTGATAAATCTATCCCTCCAGCACGTCCTATTTATATCCGTGCTAAGGTTTAAGTCGCTTGCTCTAGTGGTTTTGGTGGATATGGATTTTTTGAGGTGGAGCATGTCCATTAATTCGGGTTGGACATGGCCTTGTATGTCAGGCACATGTCACCTCTGAGCAGATGGTATGCAACTGAATAGAGCTGGAGTTTCTTCAATCTGGCAGCATATGACAGATTTTGGAGTCCCTTTATCCTTTTGGTGAGGAACTTTTGGGGTCTCTCCAATTGCTGCAGATGTCAGGTGCGATACATCCCGAATGGGGCATTGTACTCGATCATTGGTCTGATAAGTGAAGAGTACAGGGGAACAATGACCTCACTAGATCTGGATGTGAATCCCTTCATGATCAGGTGGGCAATGTAGAAGGTCTTTCTAACCGCTTTAGCAACATGAGTGTCAAAAGAAAGGCCACTGTCAACCTGGGTCCCCAGGTCCCTGATAACCTCTTCTGTGCTTAGTGGATTGCCACCTATATGGTAGCTTGGGGTTACCTTGTTTTTCCCGAAGGGTATGACTATACATTTTTTGGCGTTTAACTTCAGGCCATGGCTCTGGCACCAGCTATCTGTTTCCGTGAGTCCTTTCTGAAGGATATCCGTGTCCGATGCACTTTCCACTATGGCGCCCAGTTTGCAGTCGTCTGCAAACTTTGTCAGCCAAAGTCCTCCCATGTTGGCCTGTACTTCTGAGAAGTAGATGCCGAACAATAGGGGGCCAAGGACCGAGCCCTGTGGGACACCGCTTGTGACTGGCTTGGAGTCTGACATAGCGCCAGCAACTCTAACCCTGTGGGTCCTGTCCTTAAGCCAGTTTGCAACCCATCTTGTGACATATGGGTTTACATTTAAGCTGGTAAGTTTTTCTACAATACCCGCGTGGGGTATTGTGTCGAAGGCCTTTGCAAGGTCAAGGTAGGCTGTATGGACTACCTTTCCCTCATCAATGGCCTTGGTGACTGTTTCGAAGAAGTCGACCAAGTTCAAAAGGCATGATCTGCCCTTGACGGTTCAAACTGGGTCGGGTCCAATGTCTGCAAGTCCCTATATCTTTGTTTATGAGCTCCATTATGATCCTCTCCATAGCTTTGCAGACTAGACTTGTTAAGCTTATGGGGCGGTAATTACCAGGGTCCGTAGAGGCACCTCCTTTGTGGAGTGGGACCACAATTGCCGTACGCCACTCCTTGGGCACGTATCCTGTGGTAAGGCTGAGATTAAACAGCTGCCTTATGTGCGGGTTTAATTCCTCATTTAGCTCGTGTAGCACACAGCCGGGGACACCATCCGGTCCCATTGATGCTGTGTTTTTAGCTTTAGAGAGAGCAGCTTTCACCTGCGCATTTGAAATGTCTGGGAGGCTACACTCTGCTGGGATAGTTATCTCTCCTTTAGGGGGGGGAGGGGGATGAAGTTTGCACTGAACCTGTCTGCCAGTATGTTGGCAATGTCTGTGGGTTCAGTGATTTTTGTATCATTTTGGACTAATTCTGAACATATCTGGGAGTTTCCACCCAGGTTCCTAACATAGCTGAAAAAGGCCTTATGATTGTCCTTTGAATCCATGGCAATTTTTCTCTCAAAACTGGCCTTAGTTCTTAGTTCTATTTTTCAACAAATATTGAAATGTGTTTCTATTAATGTTCCATGTTGAAACACAATCATTGGTGGCCTGTTGCTATCAATGTAACCTGCCTGCTGTTGTAATGGCCACTGTGGTTCCATATCTGCGTGTGTTCTGTTTGCTATGCAACTGTTCCAGATCTGGTGTTTTGGGTTATCGGAACATCTATGCGTGCTGTTATAACTAATCCTGGATTGTGTTGACTATTACTAATCCACATATGTTCTAAAACTCCAACAGCATAGCACGTTTGGGAAGGCTGGTCCCAATGGACCCACCTCTCTCACCTCATCTGGCCATGGCACCGGGCCACAGCATGTCTGGGAAACACTCCAGGACCTCCTCATCTGCTGATCCTGCACCACCTTCGGGTGGAACCACCTCAGGGGATGTGGTTGGTCCCATTCCTGGGAGCAGGTGCAGACAAGATCCTGTCACCCAAAATCAGGTCCAGGGATTGGTGCATAGCAAGTTCCTAAGGGAGTTTGGAGATCTGCTATGGCAGCTTGAGGGCCGCATGGCACAATTAGAGGGTCAGTCTCCCCTCCTGCTCAGCCCCCAGCACAGTCACTGTTGGAACCATGAAGGAGCAGTGGTGACTGCCCATGAGTGGGGACCTCAGTCCCACTATTTCCATTTAGAGGCTTATGTGCTTCCGATTTCCAAACACCCTGCACGTCCAAGATGTTTACCCCCCAAATGTGTTATATACCACCCCTGTATGCTGTCTTGTCTGTCTTAACAGAATGGGAATTTTTAACCCTTCAGGTTTTATATACCCCATCTGCTTCATTTTGTAATTTATTTCACATACTATGACATTCATAACTAATGCAAAGAGTATACGACTCACTGGACATCCCTGTCTTATACCACTCTTCATAAGTACCTCTTGGCTTAACCAGTCATTTACAAGTATTTTTATTTTATTATTACTATATGCTGGCATACATAATTTCCTAGCATTCTCACTTATATTGTATTATTTCATTATTATCCATAAGACTTCATGTCCAGTTGTGTTAAATGCCTTATTAAGATCACCTATCATGATTTTTCCTTATTTTCTTTTTATAATATCATCCACAATTTCTCTAGCATTAAATAATTCTATAGACTTGCTCTTTCCATTTTAAATCTATTATTAATCTTCCCATTTTTGCTAAAATTATGTCTCATATCTTTACTGTATTTCTACAGAATATGGGTATTCCAGAATAGCTCTCATTTCTTAAATTCCAGATTATCTTTCCTCCCCATAGTTTCTCTGTTTGTAATCTTTCTTCATTTGTTAAAAATATTCCCCAGGATTCACTAATCTCTTGTGCAGGAATAAGTTATTCCTGCATAGAAATGACCGTTTAAGTGCAACACGGCAGCACGCCATGCATATTTACGAAGGCGCGCTGCCTGTGCTCCTAAACTAACATGGAGCCATTAATGAGTGCAGTGGGTGTGTCTAAGAGCAGAGCTCTCACAATATACACACCCCTGCACTCAAGAATTGCTGTTTGGCAATTAAAATGAGCGAGAACGCTCATAGCACCCCAAACACATCAGGATAGCTGTAAAATGTACAGATGCACACAGAAAACCACAGCAATATCTTAAATTTGTCCCTCCATTTGTTCCCCCATCATTTCAGGGTTTGTCCAGAGTTTGCACTCCAAGAGGTTGAGAGGTTTACCCACCGTGAAGCAGAAAGCTAACAAAATAACAGGTGTAGCAGTAGCAGGGATATTTGTGAAGGGTATAAGCTGCGGTGGTGGTGCTGCGGTAGCATTGTCGCCTCACAGTAAGACGTTGTCCTGTTTGATTCTCAGCTAAAGCGTCTTCTGTGTGGAGACTTGCGTGAATGGGCGTACCTTCGTTGAAGGTTGTGTGTCAGGCCTGGCAAGTCGGTACATGAAAATCTACTGCCAATCATTAGTGGACCAGAGTTCCGCTATGGCGACCCCTAACCGGGAGAAGCTGAAAGATACAACAACAACAACAACATAGATAAAAGAACACTACAAGATTTTTTTTATAAAAGCAATAAAGTTTAACAGTAGCTGCATGGGTGTGCCCGTTGCTAAGCTACGCATAGTCCAGCTTAAACAGCACAAGACGTTAAATAGCAAGATTCATTCATACGCATAGTCCAGCTTAAACAGCACAAGACGTTAAATAGCAAGATTCATTCAATGGAAGCAGTACTGCTATAGTGTAGTGATTAGAGCGTATGCTTTTTTGAGCAGTCATTCCTGGCTTGTTCCTCACAGTAGCAAATTTCCATTTTATATGTGAAAGCAATTCATAAACAATTATTTTGTGTATAACCTACTAAAGAACATATGTTTGTGAACTGGAGTACTGCATTAAGTCCAGATGTGAGGTGTCATTGTAATAAAGTGGTGAAACCCCCAATAAATACAAGTGCCCCATACAGTATACTTACACATGAATCAGGGATACTAAAATGTATGATATGTAATGAATGATAAATCAATGCCATACAGCAAATAGTGTGTAAAATTACAAATAAGCAATGCTAAGCATTGCACACCTCTTTCCTATCAACTTTTTTTTTCATGTTTTTTAAAGAAATTAGAGCATGGGTAAGCGGGAGTAAGCACGTTTAAGCAGCACTAATCTGGTTTAAGGCTGTTTGCATGGGGTTAAGCAATGCCTACACAGAATAAGCCAAAGACATGCTTCTGGAGCATTTCTCCCCATGCCTCCACTGAAAACAGGATCTGTGGAACCTAGTCGGACTTTCCCGGTCAACAAATGTTAAATAAATAAATAAATAAATAAAATAAAAAATTTGAAGTTAACTTTCTGTAAGCATATTTACCTGGTAGTTAGCATTTCTTACCATCACGCAAACCCACACAAACCCACTTAAAACTGCTTAAAAGTGCCTTAGTCACTCTGTATCCAACAGCCCTTGTTCTGCCCAGCAACAAAATAATCAGCCTTTGCAAGTTTCAAACCCAGGACCCTGCACACCATCGCCACAGTGAGTTACCACTATATCATATCAGCTATACATAAAATTGAGGTATACCCAAACAGATCCTCTCTATAGCAAAATCACATTATACATGTGAAAGGAATTTATAAACAGTTTTTTTTGTTGTATAACCTACTAAATGTATGTACACATGAATCATGGATACTAAACACATTTATAACATGTAATGAATGATAAATCAATGCCAAGCAGCAAATAGTGTGCAACATGAAAAATAAACAATGCTAAGCATTGCACACCTCTGCTTACCAGGTGTAAGCAATGTATAGCCCAGTTAAATAGATTTGCCCATTGGTATGCCCCTTTAAGCAATGCCAACCTTAAGTAAGCAGGTTTGCCCATAGCTTAGCATTTTCAAAACCGCCAAATCATGGCAAAGTGTGGGAAATCGGCCCTATCTAAACCCCACAGGTGGGAATACTTCTCATAACTGGTTGCAGCTTCCTCTTGTAGGCACAATGGCTGGTGTTGGGAAGGATCGCGCTTTGGAGTGCAGTGCTTGGGCATCCAGGGGTCTGAGGTCATGTCAGGACTCCTGGTAAAAGACCATGAAGAGAGACTGCTGCAGGGCCAGTACCAGGGTTCCCAATATAAAGCAGAAGCCTGGGACCATCTCACCCATGACCTCACCAGTGCCACTGGCATCCCTCAAACTGGTGATCAGGTCAGGCATCACTATGCCGACCTGAAACGGAGGAAGAGGGAGCTCTTGGATCAGTGGATCCAAGAAGCTAGGCAGAGGGGTGATGTCCCAGCAGTGTGCAAGTACTCATTCTACTAACTGTTTAATAATTGCTTACCTCATGTATATTATGGATAGGTATGGCTAAATATTCCTCTAGGTCTGTAGCGGAGCGGGCTGTGAATCAGGAAACCCATGCATGTAGGTTGCAAAGGCTGTGTTGCGAGGCAGATTAGTAATAATCTTGCATGTACTGTCATAAGAAATAAATCTAAATGTAGTAGAAAGTTAATTGCCAGTATAAAACCTGTATTGTGTATGAGATGTACTGAATAAACCAGACAATATGGCAGGAAGAGTCTCATATAGATTGTATGTAAATAAAAGGGTAACAGCCTGGCAATAAAAGTCTTGCTCCTGGACTGCTTGTGTTTACTCTGGTATCATATGGTAATGTAGTGGTTGCATTATCATAATAGTACTGTTGTATTAAGCATTGTTACTCACACTGTGCTACAAAAATAAAATATGTAGGAATGTCTGTATATGACTGTTATAATCACAAGGTCATACTCTACAACTGAGGGAGACTTAGACAGAAAACAGTGAAAAGATACACAGCAAAATCCAAATAGCACACTCTACTGTGATGTAAGCTGTTATACGTTTAGCACACACAGCCATGGTTCGAATTCTGGGAATGGTAGTAAGCTGTATGCATAATCATACTCCTCAACTGTACAGATCTTTTCAGAAAGTTCGGATAATTGGCTTAAATTTTCTGCCTGTCCTCCTGTCCCCCTGGCAAATCAGTTGGATTATCCCAGACATTTAGGCAGCAAATAATGATATACAACTGATTGTCAGACATCATAACTGTCAGAAAAGATATCTATAAGAGCAAACCTGTCACTCTAGCAACTCACCAAAATGTTATGAGAGTAATATGCAAATTATGTCCCATCTCTATCCCCATGTTGTGAGGCTATGACCAAAGTGTGTGCAGTAACAGAGTGAGACGCATGTGCATAATAATAACATGGAATCTTGTAATATGTGTGGCAACATTCAGGCAGTGTTAACAAACATTCCCTCCACAGGTCTAGCAGATAAGAAAACTGTGCCTGGAAATAAAGATTGAAATCCTGGACTGGTACTGTTTATTCTGGTATTGTATGGCATTGTTAGTGTTGCAGTTTCTCTGAATAATAATGTATTAGTCATCACTGTAAGGTTGTGCATCAGGGCTGGTAACTCAGCACGTAAAAATCCACTACCAAACATTTGCAGACCGGAATTCTGCTGTGGCGACCCCTAACCGGGATAAGCCAAAAGACACAACAACAAGTCATCACTGTCACCCACACTGTGCTACATAATAAAAATGTCTAGGAATCCCTGTATAAGACTGTTGTAATTACAAGGCCAGATTGTAAAACCACGGGAGACTTATAGACAGAAAACAGTGAAGAGATACACAGCAATATCTAAATAGCACACTCAACTGTGACATACACTGTTTTATTTTTAGCAGACACAGCCATGGATCAAATCCTGGGAGTGGTAGTAAGCTGTATGCATAATCACACCCCCTCAACTGTAAAGATTTGTTCAGAATGCCCATATAGTTAGCCCATATCTGCTGCCTGTTCCCCTGTCCCCCTGGAAAATCAGCATGATGCTCTCTGAAATTTAGGCAGCTTTTAATGACATATAACTGATTGTCAGACCTGTAAATATTCAGAAAATGTATATGAAAACAAACCTGTCATTGTAGCAACTTACCAAAAGTTTATGAAGGCAATTGTCAAATTATGTCCCAGTTCCATCTGCATGTTGTCAAGCCTTGACCAGAGTGTGTGCAATAAGAGATTGAGAGGTATGTGCATAACATCAACCTGGAATCTGGGAATATGTGTAGACACAGTCAGGTAGTGTTAACAAACAATACCTCCACAGGTATATGAGGTAAGAGGTGTAGACTGCAGGTAAAACACAGTTCACATATATACTTGTATACAAACATACCACTGTCCAAACTAAGGCCATAAGGTAATGTAATAATACCTGTAAGGTACAGATTACAGCAGTGGCTAAGAAAGTTGTGGGAACTACAGGGATATGCAAGTTGATAATTGACATCCCCCCACCATATCTGCAACAATAATCAAAATACACAACTCAATGGGTATGTTAACAATTAAATCTACTGTTGGGACATATGCCCTATTGTTTGATAAATATTGAAATGTGTTTTTATGCATGTGCCATGTTGAAATATTCTCACATTGGTGGCATGTTGTCACCAATGTAACCTGCATGCTGTTGTAATGGCCACTGTAGTTCCATATATGCATGTGTTCTGTTTGCTATGCAACTATTCCAAATCTGGTGTTTTGGGTTAATAGGAATATCTATGCATACTGCTATACCTAATCCCGGAATGTGTTGACTATTACTAACACACATACATTTTAAAATTGCAACACCATAGCACGTTTGGGAAGGCCGGTCCCAGCGGATCCACCTCTCCCTCCTCATCTGGACATGGCACCGGGTACCAGCATGTCTGGGGCCTACCCCGGGACCTTTTCGTCTGCTGGTCCTGCACCACCTTCAGGAGGAACCACTTCAGGGGATGGGGCTCACCCCCCAGGAGCGGGCACAGACAGGAAACTGTCACCCATCATCAGGTCTGGGGTCTGGTGCATAGTGAGCTCCACAGGGAGTTTGGAGATCTGCTATGCCAGCTTGAGGGTCACGTGGTACATTTAGAGGGTCAGCCTGCCCCTTCTACCCAGGCCCCAGCACAGCCAACTTTGGAGCCATGAAGGTGCAGTGGTATACTGCCCCTGTATGCTGTCTTGTCTGTCTTGTCTGTCATCCTACCCAACCTACCTCCCCAAATATATCTACTATCCTTCCTCACCATCCCAATCTCACCTTAAAAAAGGGCAATCTTTTCCCAAAGAAAAATCTCGCCCCATACATAGCTGTCCATTTCACACACATGTCCACTGGATATATGTAATCTGGTGTAATTGGCTTCACAACGTATTATTATTGTCCTCACCCCTCTCTCAGGGGTTTGAGTGTCCAAATCTACCTCCAAATTCAGTGTATATGCACAGCTGTTGCTGTAGAAGAAATTTACAGCTTTGGACCTTCCTACACCCGTCCTGCACATCCCTAGCTATTTTCCCTATTGTCTTTCCCTCTTTGTGCCCCTTTTTCACCACTTTCCTATCACCCCATTTTCTTTTCTTTTAAAGAAATTAGTGCAGGGGTAAGCGGGAGTCAGCATTTTTAAGCAGTAGTAAGCAGGTTTAAGCCTGTTTGCATGGGGGTAAGCAATGTGCACACAGAATAAGCAATTTGAAGCTAACTCTCTGTAAGCATATTTAACTGGAAGTTAGCATTGCTTACCTTTGCGCAAACCCACGTAAACCCACTTACAACTGCTTAAAAGTGCCTTAGTCACTTTGTATCCAACAGCCCTTGTTCTGCCCAGCAACAAAATAATCACCCCTTGCAAGTCTCGAACCCAGGACCCTGCACTGAATTACCACTATGCTATATGAGCTGTACCTAATGTTGAGTTATTGTCAAAAATATCATGCAGCACAGTCATTCAACATTAGGGAAAATGTTTTTATATATGTAGATGTATGTATGTATATATATATATATATATATATATATATATATATATATATGCATATATATTCATATATATATTTATAACTAAAAAATATTTATATAACATACATTGTATATAGATAGATAGATGTATATATATATATATATATATATGTGTATATATATATATATATATATATATATATATATGTGTGTGTGTATATATATATATATATATATATATATATATATATATATATATATGTGTGTGTGTGTGTGTGTGTGTGTGTGTGTGTGTGTGTGTGTGTGTGTGTGTGTGTGTGTGTGTGTGTGTAGTGCAATCACACATTGGAACCACGTCCTGAACCTCTCACTGCAAAATATATTAGTACCTATAGATATGTAGAAGAAGAGTAGATGTAGATGGTGCACAGTATATTCAACAGCCATAAGTCCTGTATTTGCCACCTGTTACAATGTCCAGTGTGTCACTCATTCCCACAAATGATAATATTTGCATGAAACATATACCCACACATAATGCAAAGGACATGACATCACACACACGTATGCATACACAGTGTTAGAAAAATATGTATTAATGTGTGTATTAGAAATATGCTTAGTGCATTTATAAGCTTGAAAAGAGTTAACACATTTATTCTATTTCATACTGCATAAATCTATACAAACTGCAGCTGCTTTCTGACCTTGTACTGTTAGCTAAAATCTTGATTGTGCCTTGGAAATTTATTGAGAAGCAGGTGATTTCTGCTTGCGTTAGGAAAATAATGAATAGAACAATACTACTTGTATGAAACTTAGACAAGAAGTTCTGGTGTGCCATGAGAAAATACACAGCTGTAGAAGTTACAGATAATTAGTACAAAGCCTGCTTGAAAATATGAACTGCAATCAGCATTTGCTTGTATCTGTATTAGAAAAGTACCTTGAAAAGTAACACTGTACAATAGATGCTTGTAAACGGATTAATGGTCACCAAGGCCAGGTTGTTTTTCTGAAAAGTTTCTCACAAATCTAGTCATGTCAGCAGAAAATCTGAAGTAACATCTGCTGTAGAACAATGCTAAAAGTTGTGCTTGATTACGTCAGCTTAGAAGGCCATATCTTGTAAAATAGTATAAGAATGAACATACTTCCTGTTAGTAGTTAGACAAATCCTTGTATTTGCATGTTTTTGTCTCCTTGCTGCAAGTAAATTAAAGTGCCTTAACTGAACCTTACGTGTATTGGTCTTTGAAGTTTGTTTCCTTTGACACACAGAAAAATATATTTGTGTGCTATTGAATTGTTTATGCCATTTGCTACAGCACATAGGTGTTTGAAATACATAATCACTGATTAATGCAAATCTCACACAAAACAGTTGATGCAAGTAATGTGAAAAATATAACATACTATGCTGTCCAGGCTAATGCCTTCAAGTAGTACAACAGTAAAAAAGCACTTGTCTTAAAGATAAGAAACAATCAACACCTAAGTACAGATGTAGTTCAGCAGCCTCCAATTACACTCTGCACTCAACCCCTGGGGGGAGCATAGTAGTTGTGAAAATGTAAATGTATCTGTTACATAGCAATGCTTAACTTAAAATGTCACTATCATACTGACAAACAGAACTGTGTGTACCACTGTAAGCTGTAGGCCACCACTGTTCCCATGGAGAAAAGTATGGAAATGTACAGCCATATACCTTAATGTGTCTTAATACAGATATCCCTCACATGTTGCAACAGCCTAGGTTAAAAGCATTGAATACCCCTCCCCCATAAAAAGTTGTACAAGGGCAAATAACACTGTGTACCACTCACTGACCTCTGGAATGTACAAGGTCACACATGTTTTGTCCAGCTGTTGCCCTCATATATATGGACCCTACCCCACAATTTGTGTGGGAGTCCACAACATGACTGGAATGATAGCAGTAATGTTAGCAGTAAATAATGATAGGCCATTACCTAACAACCTCTTACTGTAGTACATCAGGACAAAGCCTGGTATATATGTGGAGGACAGAGGCTGGAACACAGGGCCATATTTCCAAAATTGCTGTTACACACTGTGGAAGTTGCTGGTGTTACAGGATTGGTTGCAACATACCTGTACTCAGGAATATGAAGTCAGAAACACAACGGAATGTTGTCATGTACTGATAGCAATCAACGGAGTTATGCCACTGATCTGTCAGACACATGACCTGTGTGGTGAGCAGATAAAACATAACTGCCAACCCCCTGGCCATCATGTGGAAAGGCCACAGTTGAGAGCTATGCAGACAGACTGCATTCCATGCAAAACTAGCATGTACACATAATCCATGTAAAACCAACAGTATGCAAATGCAGACAACAGCAATCCTTACACTCTGTCTGTAGTTCTTGAACCTTATACAAACTTGTATGTGTCCTATGTCCCCAAGTCCTGTTTTGGAAGGTATTACCACCTGCTGTCTGTAACAATGCTGCCTAAACACAGGAAGGATGTCTTCTTTACAGGAAAGGTAAAGGGACAACCCCCACAATTTTGCAGCCAGTTATAGTAGTGGGTTGCTGTGAGATTGGCTAGTGGAAGTACTACACAGCTGGCTGCATGCAATTAGCAAGTGGGTAACACCAATTGGTGCAGAGGCCATCACCTGCTCCTGAGCAACATCTACAAAAGGCATGCTGCAACCTATTCAAAGTAGCTCAATCCCTGTAGTGGAGAGAGACAGAGAGAGAGAGAGAGACTGAGAGAGAGAGAGAGAGAGATAGAGATTGAGATCCCCCCAAAAACAACAGCCAAAACAGAACTAAAAGTTAAAAACAAAAGGTATACAAACAGGAAAAACAGCAATCAAGCCAGACATCCTTGAGTTGCAACACAGAAAAAAGCATACTACTACAACAGGTATGTGAACCATGACACCATTGTATGTGAATGTAGTATTTGGACTGTAATAATGGGACAGATGATTTTGAAGGCTTGATATGTGCCATCAAGACTTGCTGTAATGATGTCCTGCTGAACAACTGCTATGGACATAGCATCTGGCCCTGTGGGCAGTGGGCCATACCTGTCATCTGTGTAGATCTGCACAGAATGACAAGATGTAACCCATCATTATGTCTGTGTTGTTCCTCCAAACATGTATATGAGTCTAGCAAATAGCTAAAGGTGGGAGAAATGACTTGAAGTATGATGTCCTCAGACCTTGTCAACTGTTTATATCTTTCAGGTACTATGTCCCGGGAAAGGTTGCCTGCATATACTGCAGATAAAACAGAGATCATTGTGCAGTACGTCATGCAGCATCATGGAACCCTGTTTTCATGGACATCACATGATATGCAGGAGAGAGGACTGCCCTGTGGAATGAGCTTGTCTGCAGGGTAAATGATGTTGGCCTGCACAACTGAAGTTATGAGCAGGTATGACATCACTGTACCGACCTCATCTGCCACACCCGTCAATGTGCTGCTGCTGTCAGAAGAGATCAGCAAGCCACAGGTGGGGGTCATACCATCCAGCCCCCACTGACTCATGTGGGGGAGTTCCTTGCCAGCCTTGGGGCACCCACACGCCGTCAAATTCCAGCAGCTGAAGAAAGTACTGTGGAGGTGGGTGCCACCCACACAATGGAGCAGGAGCCTCCAGGTAAGGTCCCAGGGTACATTAGTAGACCAGTGCTGCTTATCTATCCTCATCTGTAAAGTATATATATGCATATGTCCGATAACATAGACTGTTGCTGCAGTGTATTAAGGAGCAGATGTGCATAATCTCTAGTATTGTGGGTTTGTATAGATGATGTTCTGAAATGCTGCTCCCACCCTATACCAATGGCATAGGTGTGGCTACTGACATTACATTTCTCACACAACTATGTAGGTCCCTCTGGTATCCAACAAGGGCAGCAGCTTGCGGCTGGTGATTATGGATTTTTTTCTATTTCACAATTGCCAATACGATGGCCATGTTATGGCCATGCTATGTGCCATGCACACATGTAACACACCTACCCATAATGCATGCTGTACATGTTCACTTACTGTTGCTGTTAACTGCACTGCATCACAGTGGTCACCTTGGTGCCATATCTGAAGGGTATGTATGGACTTGCAGTATACTGCACAACCTGTCAGTGCAAGATGTGTGGACAGAGATGAACATAATGGTGGGAGGAATGGCCTACAGTACGGACATGTGTGACACAGTACTCTTCTACCTTGTGTAAACACTGTATGCACCACTATGACATTGGCAACTATTCCAGATCTACACACTGGCAAATCACATTACCACATTGCACACTGTTTACAACCTGTAATGTGATCCTAAAATGAGCAATGCATGTGTAATATGGAACCCTATGTTAAGACAGCAATTATGGGGAATACATACTTTAAGAAACACTGGACGCATATGTGTGCACACACTCAAAATAACATATTGTGGAAGCAGCTTGTGAGGTACTGACAGTATTCACTCTTCTGAAATACACACCTTCCATCATGTACAGGGCCTAGATGTCACACCAAGTAATGTTCTGCTGTCCAAGATATCTGTCCATGACATCTGCCCACTTACCTGCAACAGAGGAAGCCCTGGCTTGCACACCTGTTACAAACCATGGAATACATCCCATATCTGAAAGGTAGCACTCAGGAGTAGGAAAAGTAGCTTTACATCAACATTGCATATACCATGGCAAACAGTGCAGACAGTCATGTATATGTGTATGACGTATGGGACAATATTCATGTCAGGAATAAACAGATGCCCATCCAGGACAGATTGCAGCACATGTTGCAAACTGGTCACAGAGGCTTCCCAGACACATGCAGCAACACTGGGGACATGCAGTAATGTCTAGCAAGTACTTCCTGCATAGTACTTGTGTTGACAATTACCTGGATTCTGCATAATTGTGGCCTATGGGTTAGGCTACTCAGATCGTAGAGTTGTTCCACAGGAGACATCATCCAGGGCTCTCTCCAGGTACCATATGCATAGCATCAAATCTTCCACAGGCATGTGTTGCAATGTGTTATGGTGTTCTGAGACCAAGGCTGAAACCTACAGACATTATTAATAAAGATACATGAGCTGCACAAGCATCACCTCAGTCCACCTCATGCCCACCATCCCCATCTTTACCCTGCTGGTGCCAGTGTACACCTGTAGGTTTGCTGTTAATTAGCAGAAACTATGGCAGTAGACATGTTGTTCTGCATGTGGGAAACCACCAAGTCACACTCATGTGTGGCCCATAGTTGTCATGCATCTGCAAAACGGCTGAGGATGGGGCGGTGTGTCACCCTGAAACACAACAGTCAACCAAAGCATACATCCGAAGATCACATAGAATGGCTGTATCTGAACACAGTCATGGTCATGCATTGTGCAAGACATAACTGTTTCTCAACAGCAATAGTGTAGGGACTGTGTGACCTCCAAGGGCTGTGCACATGAGGCATGTTTGCAATCTAGAAGAGTTGGCAACATTTGTAGGGAGGGGTAACCACATAATGTCACGTGAGGATGGGCCATGCTAGTATACACCTTCCATGAAAAGTTACTGCT
>NC_056744.1:139662761-139665261 GCF_019279795.1 Protopterus annectens | reverse complement strand
GTTGGAGGTGTGCATGTGTCATCAGGAGTTTGGTCTGCTGTTGTGTCCTACAAGGGGTTTGGCACTGTGGTGACACATTTTGACTGTGTCTTATCCTGGGTACAGCTGCACACAGGTAGTAGGTCTGTATAATAAGTACTGCATGTGCCGCATGGCTGATAGGACTGAGGGGTGTATACACGTGAGTGTATAGTGGCTGATGTTAGCAGCCCATCTACAGTGGACAATGTACAGTGTACTGGGTGGCACACACCACATGTTTTCATATAACAGACACACACAGAGGCTTTGGTGTTGATGCTATACACACACATTACTGTACACATGGATGTACTGTATTTGTCAGTGAACACATTTTAGCCTATTTAATTCCACCAAGACATAATAGGCAAAACATCACAGCAGTACATAATCAGCCTGCTACTTTAACGCCATCAGTGATGGTACTGGCAGGGTATGTGTCCCCTTCCTATATTTACGGCAATCCTGGCATTGGTAAACATAGGTGTGCTGGTGTGTGTGGTGCAGCCCTACACTTTAGAGGTTGTGGGGTGGTGTACAGCTGCACATCATGTGATTGATGACTACCTAACCTGTTAAAATACACTGTACAGTATTACAGCAGACTAAGCATTGGGATATACACAACAATAACCCCAATGAGGGTGGTTGTCTCCACAACATTAACAGCGAACTATATATACAAACTCCAGTATCAATGTTCAGCTCTACAGTGGGAAAGAGAGCATGTACACATCTCCCACCTGTTTTGATGGAAATAATTCCCATCACAGGAGTCCTTTGAAATGTCATCATATGCCAGTCAGTTCATGGACAGATGACCTCCTGTGACATGTATATTCAGCGAACTGAAGTAGATCCCTTCACATACACACACACGTATTTGGCAACACTAACAGTAGAACCCCTACCTTGGTACATATTGATAATAATGTTATTGGCATAACTGCACACAACACACAGCTGTAGGATGAGGTGTGTCCTGAGTCTCTTCTTAGGTAAGGACCATCACCAGGCCTTGTACAGTATGGTAATGGGTGTTACTGGACAACACATGGTATGCCAAACTTTCATAGACACATTTACAAACACATTACAGTCATAGACACAACTGACAGACTTGGGGTTAACAGTGCAAACTCCCATGTCAGTGAGTCCATTCTGTTACAGATACCTTGCACACAACACAGGCATCATTGGCCTGTATAGTATACTCATTTACAAGTATGGTTGATGGTGACAGTGGTCCTCATACAGTGGACCTTGGAACATGTTCTGGGGGTACCACGGTGTCACAACAGTATGCCCAATACCCGCACCACACATTGGTTATGTTGCTCACTGGCACCCATGATAATACTCTGACGTACCCACAATCATACATTGGCCATGACTGCAATACAAACCCTTTTCTATCTCAACAGTCCAACTACAGGGATATGCATTTATTGCACATGGAACTGGGATAGTAAGGTGATTGTTTGTCATGGCTCTCTGAATGTCAGTGACATCACTATGCCATACAATGTATGGGCAGTTGCATTGTATTTGGACAATGCGGCCTCAGAATGATGTATCCTACAAATATGCATACTTGCACACATACACACACTTGCCAGGACTCAGAGGGTAACCTGTGGCTATCTAGCTATTTGTACAGCAGTGCTGTGCTGGTACTGCAAGCTCCATGTAGCCCATAGAGTGAAGAGTGTGATAAGGTACACGTAAGGTGCAGTACAGCACCAGCCATTTCTAACTATGGCAATGGGGGGTGCAATGTGTGAGGAGGTCCTAGGCGTATTATCAACAGCAGGTTTACAAACACATGAACACTGTTATTATCAGCAATGCACAGTCACACATATGTTGGTACTGGGGCCCATAGGTGCAGGTGTTCCTAGGTGTGTATCAGGATATTGTCCATGGATAGATGAGAAGAATGGGGATGTGGGTACAGTTTTATCGTGCCACCTGACATCTGTCAGCAGGCCATCTATTAACTGATGCCACATGACTGATTCCTCAGGGTAACAGTTACATGCAACATCCAATCATCTGGTTGTCTCTTGCAGGGGCCCACTGAGGTGCACCAACCAACCTGTATGCAAACTATATTACATAACATGGCCAGTTTCTGGGTTGGAGACCTGTAACCAAGCATCTGGTGTATACAGGGTGTGGTTTCATAGTGGTGGCATTCTTAACACAGCTGGGCAGACATGTCAGAGTCAGTCCAGCATAGATTGCCTGTGAACAGCCCAGATGGATACCTGACATTGGCACATCTGTACAGTGGACAGACAGACATCAGCTAGCCAACCGATTATGCATTACAAGTACTGTTTTGACAGATAGACATCTGACACTGATAGGTATGCCAGTACTACATGACAGCAGTCCTCAATGACATGTCCTATACACATAGTAGTCTACAGTTAATATACACATATCAGATCAGTATCCAGTAGCAAATACCTGA
>NC_056744.1:139572761-139660261 GCF_019279795.1 Protopterus annectens | reverse complement strand
TGCAAACTACAGGTAGACTGCCACGACATTGACCCAAGCGTCTTATGGGGGTATACGCATGTACTTACAAATATAGCAGGCACTGCAGGCATGTAACAGCACGGAGTAACAGACACCAGTGTGAAAGTGCATACCCACAACCAATACGAACACAGTCACAGTCACATTAAGGTAAGCCTAAGTAATATTACAGTATATGTACTGTGTGAACAACACCACCCTCATATGAAAAACTCACACAGTAACCCTACATATACTCGGCCACTACACAGTGTAGTCTGATGCCTGACTGTGGTATGGGACATGTGCTGGTGTGGCCCTACAAACATGTACACTGATAGGGTACCATCACCTGGGGCAGCTTGCAACATCTGATAGAACAGGACGAAGGGCATTGACATCTACCACAGTCTGTACACAGGCCAGGTAACATATGCACAACAAACACTCTGTCAACAATCAGCATAAGTACACAGACCACAGTACTGTACACATTACAACAGAATGTCCAGGTTCTGTACTGAAATATGAGGCCTACTATACATAACATGTCTAGCACTCTGATATCTTACTAACTTGTTACCAGGTATGATTTCAGTAAATAATGATGTACTGTAGATATGCACCTCTTACTGCATGACATATGGACAAAAGGTGACAAACATGGGGGACAGAGACACAAACACAGCACCAGTATTGACATATTATTGTGATAATCTGAACATTACTTGGTGTACCAGGATTTGTTGTATCAAATGTCTTCTGAGGGATATGAAGTCAGTAACTTACATGGATGTCAGCATGTATTGACTGCAATCCTCAGAGTATGCTACTGCATTTCTAAAGACAGGACATGTGTGAGTAACACAACATATGTAGGACTCCAAACACTGGCCAGTCTGCAGATAGCCCTAATGGTGGGAGTTTCCCCAACCACATAACACTATCATGACAGATATTAAATCATGTAGATCAGCCATATCCACACAAACCCTGTTAAACCATTACTTCAAATGTAGAAGAGCAAGACTTACATTCTGTCCTCATGTCTGGAACATCTCCCTCCTGTTTGTTGGTCTGTCTCCACAGTGTATGTTGTAAGAGGTATATCCCACTACCCTCTGTGATGCTGTTTGTCAAACACGGACATGAAGCCCTGCTCACAGTGAATGAAAAGGCCTAGTACCCACATGATGCTCTTAGTTATAGAAGCGTGTTTCCATGCAATTGGCTATGGGAATGATACCACAGCTGTTCCACATGCAATCAGCTAGTGGGGGACTGCAATTCATGCACAGACCATCAGCTGATCATAAGCATCACTTGCAAAACACAAGCTGCTGCCTAAGCAAAGCAGGTGTACTTTTCCACATCCACCAGAGAGGGAGTGAGAGAGACAGACAGAGACAAAGTAAGAAAGGAAGAGGGTAGGAGAGTAAGAGCTAAGCATGTTTGTGTCACACACTTACCAGTACTGGGTTTTAAACCCCTGCCTATGTATTGCTATCACATTTTTTTACAGTTATTGCATGAGGCATGGAGCTTACATGTTGGAGAGCTGTCCAAAGGTATCTTTGAAGGTGAGGGACATCAGCAACAGTGATAAAGGAGGGATAAGGTAAGTGTAGTACATGTGGCTGTCCACAAAAGCAGGTGTCAAGGAAAACACAACCACACTTTCTCAGGGACTCACACATATCACGGTTGGCAGGGTCAGGATTAGAATTCCTAGCTAACTAGTTTCCTACACTACAGTATTACGCAGATATCACATGCGCCACAGAGGTTATCAGGCTGATATATAGGCAAAGGGTATGTCAAGGTGACTGACATCAGAAGGCATGCTACAGTAGGGCAATGTGAATGGCTTCCAAATCATTAATCTCCAGACACACACACACACACACACACACACACACACACACACACACACACACACACACACACACACACACACACACACAGTCTCACTTTTGCTATGTCTGGAATTAGAACTCCTACCTAACTAGTACATCACACTATAGCATTATGCAGTTATAGCATGCACCATGGAGCTTATAGGGCTATCCCTTCTCCAAAGGTGTATTTCAAGGTGAATGACATCAGCAGCCTTGCCAAAGTAGGGAAATGAAAAGTGTAGTGACTGTGACTGGCCTCAAAAGCATTGATCCCTACACACATAAACACACAGAGTCTCACAGTTGCCATGTCTGGGATTAGAAATCCTACCAAACTAGTACATGACACTATAGCATTACACAACTAGAGCATGTGCCATGTAGCTTATAGGACTAGCTCTTCTCCAAACGTGTATTTCAAGGTGAATGACATCAGCAGCCTTGTCAAAGTAGGGCAAAGGAAAGTGTAGTAACTGTGACTGGCCTGAAAAGCATTGATCCCTACACACACAAACACCCCCCCACACACACACAAACACACGCATACAGAGTCTCATAGTTGCCATGTCTGGGATTAGAACTCTTACCTAACTTATACATCATACTATAGTATTAGGCAGTTATAGCATGTGCCATGGAGCTTATAGGGCTAGCCCTTCTCCAAAGGTGTATTTCAAGGTGAATGACACCAGCAGGCTTGCCAAAGTAGAGCAATGGAAAGTGTAGTGAATGCAACTGGCCTCAAAAGCATTCATCCCTACACACAAAAGCAAACACAAACACAGAGTCTCACAGTTGCCATGTTTGGGATTTGTACTCCTACCTAAGTAGTACATCACACTATAGCATTACTCAGTTATAGCATGTGCCACAGAGCTTATAGGGCTAGCCCTTCTCTAAAGGTGTATTTCAAGGTGAATGACAGTAGCAGGCTAGTTAAAGTAGGGCAATGGGGAGTGCAGTGCATGTGAATGGGCCATAAACCATTCGTCTGGAAGCACACACACAACACTCAGTCACACATGAGTTTGCATTTGACAGGACCATGTATACAACTGCTAGATGAATAATGACTTGTACTGTCATGTTACACAGTTATCACAAGCACCACAGAAACTATAGTGCTGAGGGTTACCAGAAGCAAATGTCTACAGTGATAGACATTTGCATATCATGTGGTATTGGCCAATTGGATGTGTGCTGGGTGGGACAGGCATCATGATGGGAAGATCTTTGTCACTCTCTTCCCCACATCTATGTATGCGTATATTTGACCTATTATAGTTTGTTGTCCATGGATATATGTGTGTATTCCTATCCGATGTATATGCAAAGCATGACTGGTGTGCAATGTGGAGTGTGTGCACAGACATCTGCTATTGACAGATATGTATAGTCCAATGTTGTTTCCAGACATGGGCTTCATTTCTCTAAGTGTGGGAGCATGCCCAATATGACCTTCTGTATTGAATGTGTGAATCCATTCCAGGTAGGTTGTAGTCCAATGCAGGCATTTGTGTTCTACACGTACAACTAGCAACCTTTTTCTGCTGTATATCTGTAGGTTGGTTGAAATATGGGGTCACAATGGGCAAAGGATAGTGGGACTATAACTAATTGTGTCTGTGCTGCTTCTGCTTCATGGTTTTGGTTTTAGCAGCGATATTCAGACATATGTACTGTTTTACACTGTGATGTTTTATGTCATCAACTACTGACAGGTATACCTATTTGCTTGCAGTAATTTCCTGGGGAATACAAGATAAATGAAGCTGCGTCCAGTATTGTAGTCTGCAGCCTACATATTCTTGCACAAGCATACCATTCTGGAGGGGGAGCTGCAGACACTTGCTGATGGGTCTGTGTAAATGGTTCAGCACCTTGGTACTGTGGTAGCTGAGGATCCCATGCTTGTACATCTATCGCTGTGACAGAATGGCCATATCCTGCTGTGGCCATACCTCACAGCTCTACAGATTCACACAGGTTACCCAGAGGCAGGGTTCATATTTCTGGTCATTACCCCGTCACATTGTGGTTTACAAGCAGGTTTGTAGCCACCCATTCCTGTGTTTGGAGGCAGGGTAGTATGTGCACATATCTGAGTTTCAGACTTCACACACTCCATGGTGTCCATGCTTCTATCCCCCATTATTCTATCCTCTTCTGAACATTATGCAAATGATATCTGATAAGTATCCCTATAGTTATTACTTCATCCCAGCAGTATTTAGGGGTTGGTCCACAGTTCATGCAGTAGGACATGGTGGACATGCTACTGGGATTTATCAACATGGCCTTGCATTTGTGTTCTGTGGACCGTGTTATGTTGTTATTTGGGAGTCCATGAGATAACATACATTGGCAGTACGGGCGAGACACAGGCCTTTGACAGAGGACTGTAGGGTATTTGGTAGTGATGCAGAACATTTGTAGCAGGCCAGTGCATTCTGTCACTCCTACGGTCCCAGGCTGCAAGCCACTGTGTTCCCCTGGGGTGACAGGGTAGTTGTGCAAGGTGTTAATGGCAATAGTTTTTGTCCTTATTAATCCATTGGTGTGGATGCTGGCAGGGTTCTGCTTACAGCTAGGGACACACCTGTATGGGACATCTCTTCAGCATGCTGCATTCTGTGGTTATTCCCATACAGAGGTGGGGGTCATATTGTACTAATTCCCAACAGTAGGGATATGACCTGTGAGGTATCTGTGGCTGATGGTGGGGTGCGCTGAGTGCATGTGTGCTATGGAAGCTACTTGCAGCTGACTCATATATATACGTGGGGCATTCCACTTATGCTGGCTTGTGCAGGGACATCAGCAGTTTCTCAGTACTTCATACCTGTACCTTTTGTGGTCTGCCAGTGTTTGGCCAGACTACATCAGTATTCTATACTACACAGCCAACTAATATGCTGCTAACCTGTATGTACAAATCCAAAGGTGTGTCCATTTGACAGTAACATTTTATACACTCTCTGTCTAGGGTACTTCCACCTGTGTACTGTTTGTATGTCTGGGCCCACATTCATGCCATGTCCATCTTTCAGATGGTGACAGGTATTACATCTGAACAATTAGTATGGATTACTGCTGGATTGTGTCTTGCTGGGATGCATTGTGTTTGGCACTGCAGTTGTGAGAACTTGGTCCTGTCATCAGCAGTACTGGCCAATGGCCACCAGGACAAACCTCACCATGCCTACATGCTGACTACTCTCACACAATAGACAACACGCACCAACCTAACACACAAAGCCCTGCATATTGTACACATGCAACAATCTATCCTGCTACTTTGGCCAGCTCAGGTAATCTGTGCTCCACCATTATTATACCCAGACATACATGTTACTACATTTCCACATAGGATTGTGGGGGGTGGGGGGGCACACCTGAAAACTGTAAACATTTACTATGACTGTCCTGGTATTTCAGGTACTCTGTTGGCTTCCATTTCATTCTGTATTCTGACCTATCATGCAGACTAGAGGCATATGTGTAGTACACTTCTTAGGTTTTATTGACCTACATTTCAATTTCAGCCTTCGTACCCTTCAGAACTAACATCCGACTGCCTGCCCTGTTGTAGTCTGTCTGTGTAGGTCTGGTGGGGGGCTGTTCTCCATTGCCATCAATCAGAGGCCTTTCTTTGTGTTTGTCTACACCTGTCCTGCTGGCTGAGACTGTTGTTGGGTATGTGAGCCTCACTGATATGCACATGTGTGTCCTATGGACACACATTTAGCCCACCACATATTCTGCAGTGGGTTTTGTCACCTTGTCTAGTACTGCCTACTATGTTGACATCAGTATTTGTTATGGATTTCATGCTGCCGATATAGGTGTCTACTATATGCTGCCATCCCATTCAGCCACCCAATTCCCTTGCATGCTCACATCTATACCATAGATATAGGTAGCAGAACATACTACTACATTCAGCAATTGATAGTAAGAGTGGCTTACCTTGTGGCTCTGCATCTTCTGTATTGAAGATGGCGCTGGAGGGCTGACTATGTCAGATGCACATAGTACACTCCCTATAAATGGTTAAGCACAGGTAGTGTCATGTTTGGCATCCCTTTTACTGTATGTGTGAGTCAGAGAGAGGTGTCATTCCCTGGGTTTCTACCGTGTCAGTGTATGTGCTATGTGTTGCCTCTTTGCCAAGGCCTAGGGATACGGGGCATGCCTTCTTCTGCCTACAGGGGCAGGCTCAGGTTGTTCCTCCTCCGAGTCACTCTCTGCCTGGGCTGGCCTTAGCAATGGTGGGGGGTTGTGTGGCCCTGCCCCATGCTGTTCCTGCTGCAGCTGTTTCCGCAGGATCATATTGTGTAGCATGGTACATACAATGACAATTTGGGTACATGTAGCTGGTGAGTACTGCAAGACTCCACCAGATATGTCCAGGCACTGGAACCGTGACTTGAGCATCCCAAACACATGCTCTATTATGATTCTGGTCTGTGCGTGTGCCTCATTGTGGAGTTCTTGTTTGGGTGTGTGTGCATTTCTGATGGGTGTCATCAGCCATGGCTCCAGTGCATAACCAGCATCTCCCACTAGGTGGCCATATGGGATGTCCCCATTGGCAAATCTCTGTTACAGCTGCGTCATATGCCAGATGTGGGAGTCGTGATAGCTTCTAGGGCTGCCAGCACACACATTCATTATAATGCCCTGGGTATCGCACATGACCTGGCAGTTGATGGAGGGGAAGCCCTTGTGGTTTATGTAGACTCTACCTCGCTCGTCGGGTGATGCTTTGATTTGTATGTGCATGCAGTCTATAGCACCTACTACCTCAGGGTATTCTGCTATTTGGTGGAAGAGATGCATATTGCTGGTAAATGCCTCACGAGGGTTGAGGAAATATATGTGCACACCAGCATGTGCTGACATGTCATCCAGGAACTGGTAGAGTACCCTAGATGATGATGCCTGTGAGATCCCCATGTTATCCAAAGTTGGCCTTTGGAACGTACCTGTGGCTAGTATTCTTAAGCCTACACATACCTTGGTATCCACTGGGATGGGTTCACCTCTGTTGGTTCTTTGTGTGAGGCATGGCCGGCACAGCTCAACAATTTGCTGTAGGAGGTCCCTGTCCACCCTATAGTGCTCCACTATCTCCAGCTCATGAAGTCCCTGGTAGGTTACCCTGGGCCTGTAGACTCTTCTCCTCACTGTGGGTTGGTCATCAGCATTGTCATCTTCACCACCCTCAGCCTCTTCCACATATTGATTTATGAGAGCAAAAGCAGCTCCTATCATTTTGTTGCTTTTGTTATTTAACAGTTCCCCATTTGTGTACACCAGTGGTGTAGAGTTTGTGGGAAAAACCAGAGGGAATGGTGTTTGCATAATTTATAGTAGTGTGCTGGGCTGGGCTGCTGCCTCTGTAATTGGCTGATTCTGATACATTTCACCTGTCAGCTATGCTAGTTCTTCTTGATTACCTTCCTACTGCTGTTTTCCCTTCCCATTGCCTTCCTGTTTAAGCCACGAGGCATGCCGTGCAAACACAGTGCTCAGATATGAACACAGCTGCTATTTCTTGTTTTTTTTTTGTTTTGTTTTATGTTTAAAACCCAGTGTGCGGCATGCACACCCGTTTAGGCAATGTAAATACTGCTAGGCAGTTTCAGACACATACCCTTCCTTAGCTCTGCTAAGCTAAGGGCAAACCCGAGCCACAGAGCTAATAAGCTTACAGTATGCCTAACACACTCCTCTATGATGACAGCTAACTTTTAGGCTTGCACCATGGTTTTCCTGCACCTACATGGTTGGGTGCTGGCTAGCAATGATGGGAAATCTGTGATTCAGTATCATTCCCCCCATTTGCATAGAGCTGACTGCTAATGCTTAGTTACAAGTCTAACAGTGAGCCTTCCCCCTTAGCAACCACTATTCAGTGACCTTGTTGTCTTCTGCCTACCATTGACTATAATGGTAAAATTGTGATTTTGCCTAAAAGGCTTTTTTTCAAGGTTTTATTTTTCTTTTCGCGCCGATCCCATTTGCATGCCGCTGCCCTATGCTTAAACGGCCGCAATCGGCCAAAAAAAAAGTTATTTTTTGTTATTTTGAAACTATTTTCTATGCCAATGGCCATTGGCATGCCTTCTACATTATATACACCTTTTATTTGGAGCTGTCATGGTTCCATTTTATTGTTTGCAGAAATGTACTCAGTTACTAGCCGAATACATTTCTGCAGGTTACACTAATCCTGCACAGATGACTGCCTGCTTCCTGGATCGCTAATTCAACTCATTTGCATGGTTTTCACCTGCAAATGGGGTAATTAGCATACTGGAGCTGTATCCATGCAGGAATAGTGCAGGAGCGCTCATGCACATCCCGGGATCTTGTTCCTGGATCTCTCGACGGCCATATTGCCTCCAGCAGCTCTTGCACTATTCCTGCACACCATGCAGAGCTTGCTGAATCCCGGGGATATTGTCTTCTAGTATAATTACATCTACATTACATGTATTATACCACTCCAAAATCCCTATTCTTCTTACTATAGTGTTAATACCATTCACATTTACAGAAAGCACTCTAAAATTTTAATTTTCCATAGATTAATGGTTTCATAAATTAACAGCTAACTACTGGGCTAGTTTTCTTAATAGGCCATTCTTAGCCTCATCAATTTTCTTTCTCAAAGGTGAGAATCAAACTCTGTACCTTTTGTCTATGAGACCTTAGTCATTATACCAACCTCCAGTCTTTAACAATATACATTCTCTTTCACCTATTTCCTTTATTTTTTTTCCTTTGTACTTATCCCTTTAAAATTTATTTTCCTGTCTTTTACCCTTTTATCACTAGAACTATTTCCCCTTTTACTTCCTCACAATTTATGTTTTCTTAATCACTTATTTCAGAACCTTCTTCTACAGCCTCTTTATTATTTATTATTTATTTTTTCTTCAATTTTCTACTATTTCTTCTACTTCTAAAATTTCTTCTTTTTCTTCATTTTCTTCTCTTTCTTTTTCCTTACTGTCAATTTCATTTTTGCAATCCATCCATAAATATCCAAGTTTGTTACATTTATAACATTTCAATTCACATTTTTGCATCATGTCCCATTTCCCCACAGATATATTTTATTTATTTATTTATTTATTTTACATTTGTTGACCGGGCTAGTCTAGCTGGATACATGTCCATTTTCAGTAGAGGCCCTGGGAGAAAAGCTCCATGTTGAGTACAACAAGCCATTAACGAATGATATACAAAATAACAATATACAATAAAAAACACCAAATTAAATACAATCACGAAAAAGTATACAGAAGAATACAGCAAAATTTTTTTTTTTTTCTCTCAAAAGTGTAAGACATGGCCAGAGCAATAAACATTGATGAACTATCGAGATCTATGTGAAGACTTCAGTAAAAAGTTACGTCCAGAGCAGAGTTAGAAGCGAAGGCTAGATAAAGCAGGAGGTTGTAGGTGAGAGGAAGCAGCAGTTAGTCAGGGATAGAACAGGAACATAACCAGTGAGTCATGAGATGAAGCTTAAGCTTCTTTTTGAAAAGAGTATGAGAGCAGAGAGTTGTAAGTTCAGAGGGTAGAGCATTCCAAAGCTTACCAATGGAATTGCAGAAGAGGGAGTCTCCTGCCAAATTGTTGGATCTGCAGGTGTTGATCAGAAGTTTATTAGAAGAGCGTAGGTTTTTCGGATTTTGGTAGAGGGTAAGGAGGCTTGCAAGAAAAGGAGTATTGGAGGATTGGTGTAGGGTTTTGTGGGCAATTGTAAGCTGAGAGAAGTAGAGATGGTATAGAAACTCTAACCAATCAAGTTGTTTAAGATTTAGACAGTGATGAGTTCGAAAAGGAGAGGCAGCAGCAAATCTGGCAATATTATTATAGGATACAGTCAACTTGTTAATGTTGGCTTTAGAAAGGTTTGTATAAATAGGTGAGGCATAGAGCAACGTAGAGATGGCTATAGCAGTCCTGGCTGTTGGAGTAAGAAAGGGTTTGATTCTATAGATGGATCCAAGTTTCTTGTTGATCGTTTTTATTGTACTGTTAATATGTGTGTCAAAATTGAGGTTGTTGTCTATAGTTATTCCTAGGAGTTTGGTAGTGAGGTCTGGAGAGATAACCGTACCATTGTTAGATGTAAGTGTAAAATGGATGGGGGTGGACTTACGGGTTGGGGAGAAGAGTAGAAGTTTAGTTTTCTTTGGATTTAAAAGGAGGCAACATTTTGTAAACCATTGTTCAACAGTATTAAATGCATTCTGGGAGATATTCTGCAGGTCTAGTTGAGAAATAGCTGAGCAGATAATAGTGGAGTCATCAGCATACTGAATGCAGGTAGAATGTGGAATTGCTGACTGAAGATCATTAATATAGATGGAAAATAGGAGAGGGCCTAATATGGAGCCCTGAGGGACACCCAGGGAGATTGGTAAGAGATATAACATTTTCTTTTGTCTGTTACTTATCAGATGTTCTTCTTTTCCACAAAAGCAAACATGTTTTAGGTTGTCTCCAGTATTTTACATCACTATTTCCCTTCATAATTATGTTTGTTATATGTATATTTTTTTTCTCTTTCAATTTTCAACCCAATATTACAATCCCAGCCACCAGTCCATAAACCCCTTTTGTCATAAACTTTTGGAATATCCAGTACTTATTTATATAAAGCTTTCAAACATCCTTCCAAAGTGTCTCTTTCTACCTCTGTTCAGAATTGTACACAAATCTTCTTTTTTTCTGTTTCCCTGTTAAATGTTTTTAGCACATAAAGATTCTGTGGGTAATAGTCATTCTTTTTTTCATATTGTCCAAGAAAAATTTCCATTGAAAAAACTGTCTCAAATATGTCACAAAATGTCTCTTTATTAATAAGAATAAATGCTCTTACCTCGTGTGCTTTTACACCTAAAGGAGCTATTAAATTGTCCCACACTTCATACCTGTCCATTTCTTTGTCTTGTTTACCTTGAATCTTTACTATGTACTTTACGTTTTCATTTTCTGCTGCCTTCTTTTCTGCTACTCTACTTTTGCCTTCTTTTACTTTCTCTGCATATATTTTCTTTTCCATCTAACCATTATTCTTCAGGATTGTCTCTGCATCCTGTTTTTGTTTTTTCTCCATAATGTCCAACCAGAAAACATCTCCTTCATTTTTTGCCTCACTCTACATCACCATTTCTTTAATTAAATCATCTGGTAACCCTCCTGACTGGAGGGTTATAATTATACATCATCATTTGCTGAGTCATCTTCATCAAACAGGTTTCTTTGAAACAGTTCCCCAGAATCCTGCACAAATTCTCTGTTCTTGATATGTGCTTTCTCCTTCATTTCTTTTGGCACACCTGCTTTTCCGGGCTGCCTGTGCACCTGGAATGGAAACAGGAAGTGCTCCTCCAAAAAATGCATCTATTGTAACTTCTTGGGTCTTGTCAGTAAGTCAGCTGGCTATCCAGTTTGAAATCCCATGTGGGGACAGGTACAGATCATCCCTGTCAAAACTCTGTCCTCCATGTCCTCCAGGTTTGCCAAATTCTGTACCCCCTTTGAATAACACAATACTTCAAGCCAAATGTTGAAGTCAGCTATTTTCTGTTTGTATTATGGCATCACCCTAGGAGAAGGTAGAATGCTGCTCAATGCTAGGTTTATACCAGCCTGGGACACGAATTCCAAGACCTCAGTCATGTCGCTTTCGTAGAGTCCAAGGAGGTACATTTCAGATCATTAACACCCACAATGGCTATGACCACGTCATACTAGTACATGATGTTAAGTGACTGAAGTGCATGAGTGATATGACAGATCCTGGCCCATTACAGGCAGCTGACAGTGACTCTATCTATGATTAGCATGGTGATTGGGGTGTCTGTATGTCTCACTGTTGAGTCTTTTGTGACCAGAATACTAGGTTGTGTAGTGGTATGCCTTATGGGCTTAAAAACTGAGACACCATGGGGTGTGACAGTATGGGTCTTGCTTGGTGTTTTGTGGAGAGCTGTTTGGGTTGCTTAGGGCTTTTTATGTGTGTGCAGTGTCTGGGACGTCTTTGTGATTTGGGGAGATTACATTTAACAGCCTTAGCATACATGGGTCTATGTGACTGGTCTGTACTATATGAGATGGGTGTCATGTGCGTGTGCGTGTGTGTGTGTGTGTGTGTGTGTGTGTGTGTGTGTGTGTGTGTGTGTGTGTGTGTGTGTGTGTGTGTATTACTGATAACCTGTTTGATAGTGTTAGTGCTTGTAGGCTACAGCCTTGTCTCCAATGACACTGTGTAACAGCAGCTCTTTTATACCTTATACATATGTCTGAGAATTAGGTAGTTGTCAGTGTACATGAGGCATTGCCTCAGGATTCCCATGTCCACCAGGCCAACTGCAGAGACAGCAGGGAAGTGTATGCCCATGGCTTTGGATCCTAGTTTAGTTCTCAACAAGCAAACTAGCCACTAGGTAGACACAGTAGCTGCTCAGTGCACAGCTAGGGATTTAGGAAATTAGAGGGATAGTTGTACAGAAAACATTTCAGTTCTATGTGCCTTCTTCCACACAGGGTACTGCCAAGCACTGCTGGGAGAGAAGCAGCATCATGCAAATGCAATGACTTTATATGGGCAGAAGCAAGGCTCGAACAAACAAACTAGCCCTCTGGATAACAGCAAGCAGGGATCGGGAAGATTTAAACAATGGATCCCAGCTCAGAAGTGACTTTGCCCCTATCTATTGCCACTAGGGAGGAGACCAAAAACTCCCTAATATAAAAAAACACTGTTTGGGGTTACCCAGAATTTAGAAACAACAGATTAAATCTAGAAGCCAAACAGAAACCACATAAATTAAATAAAATGGCCATGACAAGAGTCCAAGGCACTGCTAACTTCCAACCTAGAATAAAGTCTCAATAGTTAATACACAGAGTAGTGACACAGCACTTAAGATTTTCAAATAAAGTGCAGCTCAGTACTCAACAGTAAATGTACTGTTCTGGCTGGATCTGGATGTGGCCCTTTTTATTAAGTATGCTATCCAGGTAACTGGACTGATCCCAAATGGACCCACTTCAACCAAAGCCAAGGAATAAAATTATTATTATAACAAGAATTTAGAAAGATATAATGGTGTACATAAAATGTAGAAAGTCAAGTTTGGTTTAAATATTTTCAGAATATGTGCGAAGCATATATTACATATAGGAATTATGCCCTTTCAAGGGTGATTGCTACACTGGATACTGTCAATTGTTAATTTCTATACCAGATTCATTGAGTTAGAACTGAAAATAACTTTGATGCATTCAATTGAATAGAGACATGCTGTGCAATTATGTATGTTATTAATCATCTGATTGAGATTTGTAATTAAAAAGTGGAGCTGTATCAGCTGAGAACTAATGTTTTTTAAGTTCTAGCAATATGCAAAAAACCAGAAGCAAAAGATTTTTCTTGTAAGATTTTTTGGAATTTTATATTGAATTCTTGTTATACCCCATAATCTAAGACCCAAAACTGAGAATGCTTGACTGGTCAAGGATTTCTGTAGCTCTGTGGTGTACATTTACAGTCTTTGGACAGGACATATTTGGCATGTGATATTCTTTACTGAAAATCTGGAGCAGAGTGTAAGTGATATCCTGTTATAGAAAGTTTTGTATATGAATGTATTTTTCTATGTATAACCAATTAGCATACTAGACATATGCAGTGAGTTCTTCTGGGATGAGGGGAGACAGAAGTGTCACATCATATTTGATATAGCTTGTAAGTTATTAAGGTTTTTCATTTGACCATTGGCAAAAAATCTCTGAAGTTAAGAAGGTGAAGAAACCGTGCTCATTTACCTTTAAGACATTTACAGTGCCTTGGTAAAGCACACAGCTGCAATGTTAAAGCTCTAAATTTGCACAGAATGCCTCATAGATCAAAATACAATGGATTGGTGAGGAAACAGCGTGTTGTGCAAGTGAGCACTGTGGTCATCAAAGGTGAACATGTTAGGGTAGACATCTTGTGGGAGTAGATTCTACATGCACTGCTACTGTCAACAAAGGAACAATACTGGAAGCAGCGGACATATCAGCTTGCCACTATAATGACCAGCTTGGGGACAATCAGCTGTGCTGACTACATCAGGGCCATAATGGATTACCTTCACATTTATGATGTGACCTGTGTGCCTATCAACATGTTTTCTCATCTGCCCCTCACAATACATTGGCCTGATTACTGAGGATCTTGTCAAGGGAGGTGTCACCTTCCTTCCTAATGTTTGACTTGCAGAATGATATTTTGATGCTGTTACTGTATAGCCCTCCATGTACTTCTGTTTACAGTACCTTTCGCCAATATATAGGGAACACATTTGTGTATATCTATGACAGCTGCATCCCTTGTAACCTGCTGACTGTCATGGATATTACCTCTTCTGCAGCCTCTACTATTTCCTATGCATGTGGTTGAATGCAAGGCACAGTATCTCATTATACTTGATATTTTGTTTTACTGTTTACAAAATAAGCACTGAGACCATCATATTCATTAGAGGCAAAAACACGTACTGATTTATTAATGTTTGCATGTGTTTTCAGTCATCTTGGATCCTTATTTCTTCCACTTTTTGGGAAAGTATTGTTCATTTATCTTTACATATGGATATATTTTGATCTGGTTTGTGGTCAGAGCCATCATTTCCTTCTTACTGATACTTAATGAGGGCTCAAGAGTTAGGCCTGATATTCAATGAAGAAAAAACTAAAATACTACCTATATATACACGAAAAAATATTCTCATTAGTGATTTTACTAAATATGTACCCAGTTCAGGTCAGATAACTTATTTAGGTATAATACTATCTAAAGATATTAAATCTATTATATATAATAATTATAATACCTGTTTTCTTAATATACAAAATATTTTTAATACCTGGAATAATATGTTTTTTACTATGGAGGAGAAACTTACAATTATTAAAATGATAATATTCCCCAAGATTTTATACTTAATACAATCAATAATACTTCCACCTACAAAAATAATTATCAAGAAACTGAACACAATAACGTTAAATTTCTTATGGGCATCTAATAGACCTAGGATTGCATTAAAGAAACATACTAATAGCTGGTCTCAAGGGGGTATTTCTTTTCCAGACTTTAATTTATATACTATCTCTTCTATTGTAAAAGTTATTACTTTATTAATAGATCAGTCATATGTCACAAAATGGAAAGATTATTGGGAGCTAATTAGTATACACTTCATGAAAATCTCCTTAACACATAAAAATATGATTGTAAATAACTCCATGTTATGGTTACTAAAGGAATTTTGTACTTCACCTATTACACCTAAACATATGGTTTGTTACCCATTAAATATTATTATTAGTTATCGTAACTTTATATTCATGCACCCTAAGTATAGGGAATGGAATTTTATTGTATTTCCTATAATGTATACTCAGGGTATGCTTTTGTCATCTACTTCTGAAGGAACTCATTTAGCTATAGATAATGATCTAAAGTACTGGTATCAGTTGATATCTGATAATAAAGTTAAAAATCTAGATTTCTTAAAACAAGAATTTGATCTAAGAGAAACTTGCTGGTTAGAGGTTCAGATCTTTAGACAACATCTCATTAATAAAATAGATTTAATGTCTATAACTGTTAAAGAATCTATTCCAACACTGATTGATTACTTGATATTAAATTTACAACATAAAGTTTCTGATAAAGGTAAACTTTCATACATACATAAAGTTATCAGACAAGAAACTTTTACAGTGAAGATTCATACTGGAATTATTTCACTTCTATTAATGGGGACCCACCAAATCAACAAGATAAACAATATATATTGGAATCTGCTTATAGAACTACGTCTTCCATTGTCTGGAGACTTTATACATGGAAATTTTTACATAGATCTTTTATACACCTTTGATGATGAATAAAATAAATAATAAAGATAATCTATGTAAGAGATGTAATGTAGAAATTAATGCTGACTGGGCTCATATGTTTTATGACTGTATAAAATTGAAAGAATACTGGAAGTCAATTAATGAATTTTTGCAGGCTCTTTTTACAGATAATTTCATTATTTCTAAATCTCTTATATTATTCAACACACCTGTACCTCAAAGTGTTAAAAAGGATAAGCTTCCCTTGTTATGGTCTATTCTAGCAGTGGCTAGGAAAATAATAACTAGAAATTGGATTTCAGATACACCTCCTTCGTTTAATGAATTTAAAAATGTTATGAATATAGTGTGCCATATGGAAATAAACACAATTAGGACTAGAACAAATAGAAAAACATCTTATTTTATTGTATGGGATAATTTACAAAATTTGTTAAAAAAATTTTAATTTCAATAGCATGGTATTTTAGTTTAATTAATTGATCTGATTGTAGTGGATGTCTTTGTAAATACTTTAGTTGTTTTGTTGAATATTATAATAATACCTATTTTTAATTACTTGTATAAAATTGTTATGATATTTCTCTTATATGTTAAAACAATAAACCTGTTTTGAAAAAAAAAGAGTTAGGCCTGGGTATTTGAAAAAGAACATGTGCTCTTTGTTTTGTTTGTTGCAGGTAAGAGATTCTGCAAGGTTTAAGTAAGGTTTTAACTTTTAGAAACGTGTTGCAGGACATCACTTTTTTTTTTCTTTTAGCATTCATTGCAAGCCTTTATTATGCAGTCAGACAGAGAGCTATATTCAGATAGCGAATTTATTCAGAATTACTTGAAGGTTCCTTAAATTGCTTTGTGGCGAAGAGGCAGATTCAAAGCCTCCACATTCTTTCAAAGTGAGACTACTCACGCCAAACACTGCTGAAATAAATAACTCCAATATTACAAATATTTAGAGAGAGCAAGAAAGACAGAAGGACCCCGTTTTACAAGTATTCTCTCTCTCTTGCTGTCCCTCGCTCTCTTTTTCTGTCTCTCATATATATATATTTTTTCCTGATGAAACCAATTGTCAGTATTCAGTTTTTGATTTGCTGAGCATCATTGTTTTATGGTTAACTTCCTTTCCTAACCAATTTTTTTAACACTGCTGTTTTCACTATGAAACTCACTCATGACTATGACTGTTTATTTTGAACATTTTGGGGACAGTATTATTTTTGCTTAGAAAAGTGGAAAATATTCCTTATTGCATCCTGACAAGTGACTGTAAGATGACCAATTCCTTGCCTAGACACACTTACTCAAGACACACAAACACTGACATTTACACACACACTCACACACACACACACACACACACACACACACACACACACACACACACACACACACACACAACAGAGAAACACTGACATCTACACCAAGCCACACACACACACACACACACACACACACACACACACACACACACACACACACACACTTAAAAAGAAATGAACACAAATGTGTGTTTGTGTTCACAAATTCTTTAGAATTTAATGAAATTTTGCAGTTTTTATTGTACCTTTCACACTGCATTTTTTCCTCCTTGTTTTTTCAACCACAATACCATTAGGCACGTCTTTGGAAGTTGGCATTTAGCATTTTTTATGTTCCTGTGTACCTTAGCCTTGAGGTACAGAATTCTGATCATGTAACGTTCATTGCTGACAGCATAAATTAAAAATACTATGTTTATCAAATAGTAAAAATGTTTGTCCTGCATCTAGAGGTTTATTGTTATTATTATTATTATTATACACCAGGGAAAACTGTAATGATTTTGTTGATAAAATTGGTAGAATTTTTAACAGTTAATCAGTTAATAAGGATTCAACAATGATGAAAATTGTGAACAATGCATAATGTTTATAACTGTGCTAGTGTATATGAAGAGGGGTAATAAAGAACAGGGCAGCATATACTGAACTTTCTCTCTCCACTAACAGATGTGGCAAATATGCTACACACACACACACACACACACACACACACACACACACACACACACACACACACACACACACACACACACACACACACACTCTCTCACACACACACACACACACACACACACACACACACACACACACACACACACACACACACACACACACACACACACCAGGAGTTACCACAGGCTGTATTCATTATACAAAAGTAATGACCATATTTGTGAGAGAGAAAAAGACAGAGAAAGAGAGAAATGGTCATGATTAAGGTTTCCATTGATTATTCCATAGACTTGTATTTTTCACTTCAATGTTCTGTTGAATATCTGTGTTATTCATTGTCTTTTGCAGTAATGTGCGTTTATGAAATGTACTGCAAATTATAAGTGGACAGGATTAAGTCCTGCCTGGCTTGTTCATTCTGCAGTTTTTGTTACAAAACACAGCCCACTAAAAAAGCAACCTAATTGGGTGCTCAGAATTCCTAGGTTTGTAATTTGCTTATGCAGGGTGGCCATTTCAAACTTTTCTACAAGGTTACAATTTTGAGAAGCAAAATATAGCTTTTAATAGAGGTAATTCTATCTTTGGCTTACACTATAGTCTCATCTGCAGTTTGAATGAACTTTATAGCACGACATATGGTTTACCTTTGAACGTAAATAAGCACAAACAGACCAACCAAGGCATTTCTGACTTCTGTTTTAAAGCGACACTGCAGAATGTTTTTATCACATATACATATGCATGGTAAACCAACAGAAATACATGTGGCCTTCCATAAACCTAGCAGTGTGTCCTCTGTGCTAAACACAGTTATAGCTCTGTTTTAGTTCCCATAGTCAGTATCCCAAACAGCTTTTTTAGCATGCGTGGGTCAGTGTAGAACTTAATGAATGTCAAACTGAACAATACATCTGTGAGTGAAATGAGACCCTTGAACAAAAGTACACGCAGACCGCGTGAGATGTCCTCAGTATCCTGTTTCTAGAAAAAAACACAGCATTTAAAATGTATATTTCAAAACACTTGTGGATCTGAAGTCATTGAGTAACAGGCAATTGTGTTTAATTCAACAACCTTTGCGGCTTCACGTCAGAAAGGTGCTTAACATAAAAGATTATGATTGGTCACCAATCGTAATGAGTGGATTATGTGTCTGAGATATTTATACTCAGAAATTTACCTCAAGAGCTCGAGAGGTGAATCTTGTCATCCATTTTAAGAACATATAATTTTTTTTGTTACGATAGGAGATCAAATCATAATTCTTTGTAGTACATAGAGATTTTACTTCTCCATGAACTACTGTTTAGTCTAAAATTAGATTTAAAAAAATCCAATGTGTTGTACCAGCTTTGAAAGCCGGTTAAGCAGTGTAGAAGTGGTTTACATCCTTATATATTTCCTGTGCAAGGGAAGCAGTTTTAACCAAAATACTTGTTGTATTTTAGCAAACAGCAGGCAGAGACTGGAGTTGAAACAAAGCCATTTCATGTCCTGCTGCTGCTGTTTTCTGGTCAGTGCTCTCTGCTTTTAGTGCAGACTCAGTGTTACCATCGGATAGGGCATGCATAGCAATCATTAAGCACCCCTCTAAACATTGTTGAGGTCGAGTCTTGTTCATAGCCAGCTTTTGGCACCAGTAAACCATGTGCTCGCTGGCGGCCCCCTGTTCCTGGGGAGGCCCAACCACAGAAACTTGTCTTATCCTGATACTTTGTAACATGTCTGTCAAACCAATAAATGCTCGTACAGCAGGTTTTTATACTTAATAAACCAGGAAGGTAAAAACTCTTATTTGTTTCTCTCTTAAAAATTCAAAGATATATCTTGTTATAGTAACAGTGACTTATCAAGTAATAGGCTTCACAATTCCATTAAATATTTTATCAATGACATTGTATCCTTGGCTTAGTTAAACCCTGCTGGTGGACATTCTCTCCACTAAAACTAACACAGCTAGCTTTAGGTACCTGTAATACCCATGGCTGCAGGAAGGGGCCCCTTAATCATCCTTGACTGTGTGGGGGCCCCTTAATCATCCTTGACTTTGTGGGGGCCCCTTAATTATCCTTGACTGTGTGGGGGCCCTTAATCATCATTGACTGTGTGGGGGCCCCACAAAAGTTCGTTCTGGTTGGGGAAAAATTAGAAAAATGTATTAATTTTCTGGTTATGCACTTTAACCTGAACATGGCAGTGAGAGGACCCTGTTAGGATAAAGCTGATAATGAACATGAGCAACATAAGCTCAAGACAGATCAGCAGCTCAGGGAATGATTTTGTTTTTTAGTGAGTGGCAGAACACCAGCTACTATAACTCTCTTCTTCTTTCCTGAAGAATTCAATGCAGTGCCAAAAAATAATAGCAGAATAAAGGCTCAAAATCAGGAACACATTTTAAATATTATTCTAATTCACTTAAACATTTAATATAATAACATCTTTTGCATCAACATCCATTTTTTGGACAATAAGTAATATAAAACTGTCTGGATTTGACTTTTCTATAATCCTTAATGATTTACCAGCAAATCCACATTTTTTGAAAGACAGAGCAAGATTATAAGCAAAATCAGGGCAGGTCTGTGAAATCAGGGATGGTGACAGCTATCTATTACCCTTCAATGAGATAAATAAGTGACTTACCCCACTGCTGTTTGACGACTATTAAACAGCAGTCACTGATCTGGTGTGGCAGTACCAGTATTGCACAATGTATTGCTATTTCCTGAAATAAGTGTGTGTGTGTGTGTGTGTGTGTGTGTGTGTGTGTGTGTGTGTGTGTGTGTGTGTGTGTGTGTGTGTGTGTGTGTGCATTATCGCACGCGCACACATGCGCATATGTGTTATCACTGTTTTTTATCTGTGAACACACCCAATAATGCCAGGACACATACATTATTCTTCTAGGTATCAATAACATAATGTAGCTAACAAGTAATTGTCTTTCAAAAGTTAGGCATAAAATATATCACAGAACATTCAGACACTTAGATCTTTACAAGTCTGGGGGCACCCACTCCCCAGACTATATAAATGGATACAGGAGCATCCCTTAATTGCATACATGCATACAAATATTTCAAGCATGGACATTAATGCCCTTCTTCTTTTTTCAGCTTTTCCTGATTAGGGGTCGCCACAGCGAATCATCTATCCACTCATGATTGGCAGTGGAGTTTTACGGTGTCGAGTTGCCAGCCCGGCGCCCAACCTTCCACAGAAGGCGCACACACACACACACACACACACACACACACACACACACACACACACACACACACACACACACACACACACACACCTAGGGCCAATTTGGAGAGTCCAATCCACCTACAGCATGTCTTTGGGAGGAAACCGGAGCACCCGGAGGAAGCCCACGCGACCACAGGGAGGACATGCAGACTCCACACAGAAGGCACCCCAGCCGAGAATCGAACCGGAGAACCTCTTGGTGTGAGGTGACAATGCTAACCACTGCACCACTGTGGTTGCCCACATTAATGCCCTTCTAGCTTGCCAATACACCAAAACACTTATTCCCATAATAAGTGTCCAGGCTGGTCTTAAAAATATCTAAACTAGTACTTGCTTTAATGTAATTTGGTAGTCTGCTGTATGCATCAGTTACTCTGTTGGAGAACCAACATAATATACTTCTCATTCTTATGGAATCTTCCTCATATGTTGTCTGATGATTCTCTAGTACTTTTTGATAACCCCCAAACATTCCCTGACGTAGTTGTCTCTAAATGCCTTATATACCTGAATAAGATCTCCTCTTAGATATCTGTAAGAGACACTGTACAAATTAAAACATTTTAGTCTTTCATACTAACCTAAATTTTCACATCCATGGATGCCCTTGGTATATTTCCGCTGTACGCTTTCCTGTTTACTCATGTTTGTTTTCTTATAGGGTTTCCATATTGTGATTCCATACTCAAGTTTGGGTCTAATGTACCTAACAAACAATGACTTCATCATTTTTTGATTTTGCATTCTTTATAAATCTTTTTATACAACCAATAGTTCTATAACTATCATTAACCAATTGGTTGATGTGATTAAAGAAAACCACAAGTCAGCAGTAAGACAAAGCAGCAGACCCACTGATAAATAAGGAATAATTTATTTGAAGCACTTTTTGTTGCGGAAATAAAGCAACTTCCTCAGATAAAATTCACCGTGAAAAGCAATGTTATTTAAATGATTAGAAGCAATCGCTTAATTAAGCACACCTCTTTCCTAACACATTTGCATTTGCCCCTCCAGGGTTAAATGAATCATGTAACATTGCATGTTTACTTAAACTTAGAAGTCTGGTACGTTAGACACTGTTTGTTGGGATCACATTTTATATATATATATATATATATATATATATATATATGAGTTTTAGTTATATTATTAGTGAACTATGGTTCATTTTAATACAATATAGTATTTTTTATTATGATGTATTGTATAAATTATTTTTACCATAATATGGATAGTTAGGTTTTTTTTAGTTCAGTTTTGCGTAATGTCTCTTTAAATATGTGATAATAATAACAATAATGTGAGTTTTGATGAAAACTTGGCCTTGCATACTTTGGTTTCTGCTAGTGTACAGGTAGTTAAACCCGATACGGGTGGGGGTTTGGTCATATTTGACCAACATGACTATATTAAGAGAATGTGTAGATTACTTGATATTGAAGCATACCTCAAAGTCTCGTTAAATTAAGTTAACATAGCCTATCAGTAGATTAAGGGCTATTTCAAGGATCTTTTGATAGACACCATTATTGAAATGGATACATTTAATTTTATTTCCTTGGCTTGGCCTAAAACTCCAATTTTGTTTGGGATACCGAAAATTCACAAGGATGTGTTGGACCTCCCTATGAGACCATTGATTGATGGGAGGGGGTCTGTAACATATCCTTGTGCTAAAGTTGTGGATAACATATTGAAAAAATATCTTGTATTTGAATCCTAAACATGTAAAGACTCTTGGTCTTTTTTAAAGAGACTTAACAATTAGGAGTTCGATGTCAGCCACAACTTCTTAACTATTGATCTTAACGATCTCTATACGTCCATCCCCCAAGGAATTGAATGAATTAGCCTTTTGCTTAGATCTAAGAATGTTCCAACTAACAAAATCACCTTAGTTGAAATTTTATTAGACATTATTCTTACAAACAACTATTTTTTCTTTGACCAAGAATTTTATTTACAAAAACAAGGTGTAGCTATGGGGTCGCCTTGTGGTGCCAGTTTTGCCAACTTGGTTATGGCATACTGGGAGAGGACTTTTGTCCTGGATTTACCTCACCACAAGGCAAACCTCATTCTTTACACACGGTTTTTAGACAATATTTTTATTTTATTTTATTTAAAGGTAATAATTTACAGGCTAACATATTTATTTCATATTTGAATACCACCACTGATTTTTTGGTATTTACGTCAACTTTTCACACAGATACCATAGACTGCTTAGATGTTAAATTATCTAAAGACAGGGTTAACAAAGGATACGTCTCGAGGATTTTTAGAAAGCATACATACTGTAATTCTTTTTTACATTTTTCTAGCTGCCATCTGTTTCATCAAAAGCAGTCAATTGTCAAAGGACAATTAATCAGGGCAGCTAGGATGACTACCTTAGAGGTGGATTTACAAATGGAATGTGATTTGTTGTGTAATATGTTCAAGCAACGTGGGTATCCATGCTATCTGATACAACAACTAGTTAATGAAGTTTCTGAAAAAAGAAGAACTGGATTAGTTAACCCTATCCTCCATTTTATTAGATTAGAGAATACTATAACAACTTCTCCTTCCGATGGAGGTTCTATTATAACACAAGGTACATTACAATTACTAGATTCTAATTTTGTAGATAGGTTTATAACCACGTTTTGTACAGATAGTGGTAGGGTGAAATTTATTTTGTATAAGAATTGGCAGTTCATTTTGAATGACAGTTTATTATTAGACAAACTGAGCCCATTTCCTAAGACAGTATTCCGTAGAAGTTATAACCTCAAGAATCTCCTGGATAGTGGTAGCTATCGTAATACACCTAGATATGCAGGGATGACTACCTGTGGGGTTGTAAGATGTGTAGATTGGTGGAGGTCAGTAGTACTTTTCTTGTTAATGGCAATAAATTCAACATTACGTTTAAACTCAATTGTAATTCTAGACTTGTGGTATATATAGCAAGGTGTGTATGCTATCCCACTTTCTACGTGGGTAAACCCGAATGTAGATTGCGAGACAGGATATATGAGCATACTTACGCTATCTCTATAAATAAATTGGACAACTCGTTGGCTAAACATTTTTCCCAGAATGTAGGTCATAAATTTATGTTCAAGGCCATAGATCAAATTCAATTTAACATGAGAGGTGGCCCTATGAATTTACTTCTTGGGGAACATGAACTGGTATGGCAGATTCATTTAAACGCATTTGCCCCTCCAGGGTTAAATGAATCATGTAACATTGCATGTTTGCTTAAACTTAGAAGTCTGGTACGTTAGACACTGTTTGTTGGGATCACATTATATATATATATGAGTTTTAGTTATATTATTAGTGAACTATGGTTCATTTTAATACAATATAGTATTTTTTTATTATGATGTATTGTATAAATTATTTTTACCATAATATGGATAGTTAGGTTTTTTTAGTTCAGTTTTGCGTAATGTCTCTTTAAATATGTGTTAGGAAAGAGGTGTGCTTAATTAAGCAATTGCTTCTAATCATTTGAATAACATTGCTTTTCACTGTGAATTTTTTCTGAGGAAGTTGCTTTATTTCAGCAACGAAAAGTGCTTCAAATAAATTATTCCGTATTTATCAGTGGGTCTGCTGCTTTGTCTTACTGCTGACTTGTGGTTTTCTTTGGTTTATTTGTATTTCCCTAGTTTTTTTTGGTTGATACGATTAGAAAAACTCGTAGCTTGATCTCCCCATATACCCAAGTCCTTAAATGAGTTTCAATCACTGTGTGTTGTATTAAACATTCACCTTTCAATTTATGTCTCCCAAATCTCATATGCTCAGTTTTGATGTATTTATCAGCATATTATTCTCCTGTGCCAAAATGGTCAATTTAGTCAAGTTATTTGGCAGACATGCCTTATCTGTAACACATGTAATCAGTTTACCCACTTCCAGGTTGTCTGCATATAGACTGTAGAACACTTCAGATGAAAACGTTAGGTCTGAAAGATACAATCTAAATGAGGAAGGGCCTACGACAGAGCCCTGTGGGACACCCTGACTGTAAGCAAGGATTTCACCTGTCCAGTTGAGTTCAGCATTGTACATTTGCTAATATAAATTTGAAGAAATGTACAGAGATCACGGTACAGTGTGGTTTGGGAAATTCATCCATTACCTCACTGTAGTGCGATCTCGGAATTGGAATATATGGTTAGTGGGGGGTGTAGGGGCGCAGCTCCCCACAGGAGGGTGCAGGGGGGATTCCCCCCTGCAAAAATGTGAAGTCAGCTATAGGAGTTTTGTTTACATTAGCACCTATACTAACATCATGTGATGTGTTCAGAAATAATGTCGAATCTGCTGAATTCGATCACCGGATTTGACATTTTGTCCTGTTCGTTATTTTTAAATTTTCAGTTTATTTTCGATATGTTGAATAACAATCATTTTGTGTGTGTGTGTGTGTGTGTGTGTGTGTGTGTGTGTGTGTGTGTGTGTGTGTGTGTGTATACATATATCTATAGCTATATCTAATATTTATATATATATATATATATATATATATATATATATATATATATATATGTATCTATGAGCCTTCACACTTTTGAAAGTTTACATAACAGAAACTTGAGACGAGAAGGCAGAAATTACACAAGAACGTACCATTACATTCCCAAAATCCAGAACAATGAAACACCAGTCACAGACCATTCAGAGCTTCTGAATGCAGATTGCTGTACAGTGAGGATCAGGAAATATATCCTTTTCCTCCCTGTAATGTGATCTCAGAATTGTTATATATAATGCAGAGGGGTGCAGGGGGGCTTGCACCCCTGCAAAAATGTAAAACAAGTTAGATTTTTTTGTGTTGAAATGCAGCAGGTGGTGTTTTGTTGTTTTGAAATCCAGAATTGTGAAGATTTGTTCTTGTGTAATTTCAGTTTTCTCATTTCAGTTGTTTAAATTTTGGTTATGTGAACTTTTGATAGACTGAAGTTGACCCATATATATATATATATATATATATATATATATATATATATATATATATATATGTATGTATATATATATATATATATATATATATATATATATATATATATATATATATATATATATATATATATCTATAGAGAGAGAGAGAGAGAGAAAGAGAGAGATAGATAGATAGATAGATAGATAGATAGATAGATAGATAGATAGATAGATAGATAGATAGATAGATAGATAGATATGGGTCTACTTTGTTTCGTTGAAATCTCATTTCAATGAATTTGAATTCACCCTTACCAAATCCCTGAAAGCTCAAATTACCGAAAACTCATTTCACTGAATCTCATTTCACTGAAGTGAAGTACTGGCACTGTGTAAAGTACTGTAAGGTAAGTAAAAGGTATATCCCTTTTTCCCACTGTAGTGTGATCATGGAGTTAGTATATATAGTAAGGGGGATGTGGGGTGCACAGCTAATTTGGCTTTATATTTTATTTCACCAAAATCTTCAAAACAATACATTTTAAATCATAGACATGCATACTTATAACACCAGTGACTAAATCTTTCCAGAAGACAATATGCCCCCAACACTCCTCTGAACTAGATATACTAACTCTAGGATTGCACTACTGTGGAGAAACCTTTGACTTGCCTTACAGTACTCTACACAGTGCCAGTACTTCACTTCAGTGAACTAAGATTCAGTGAAATGAGTTTTCAGTAATTTGAGCTTTCAGTGATTTGGTCTGGGTGAATTGAAATTCAGTGAAATGAGCTTTCAATGAAACAAAGTAGACCCATACACACACACACACACACACACACACATATATATATATATATATATATATATATATATATATAGATATAAACATAGATAGATAGATATAGATTATAAATGTATATAGATGAAATTATTGGTCTGATTTCCATTAGGTATTTTTTATCTGAGATCTGAGACAAGATTTACTTACTCATTTATTTATTGTTTTTGACTCGATTAGTACCACCAGGCATGGACTATTTTGATGGTGACCTAGGGTGGCATACCTGCTTACTATTATGCTTGTTGAAAGGCTGTTTACAGTATTGCTGTTTTGTTCAACAAAAAAAGTTTTTGTCAAAAAAATTAAAAAAAAAAATAAAACAAAATCATCTCATACTGGTTGAAACCATGAAGCAATATGCAAAGTCATTGTTGCAAAGCAATTCATAAAAATAAAAGTGAATGCATCAGGAAAAGATTTGCCAAATAATTTCTACAGAAAAAGGCAGTAAAACTTGAATTAAACTTTTATAACAGCTAAGTGGAAGATAGTGAGGTGCTTGAAGGTTGAAGGAAGGTGGATGTGTTACATATGTAAGACTGGAATCATTGCAGAAGCAATAAATTACTGATGTATCAGGTTTTCATATTATTTAGACCTGAGCATCTTGAAGTAATGAAAACATCCAAGCAAACCATTGACCCTTTATTCTGAAAAGTGAAGCCCAGGATATTGTAATTCCATTAAGGAGCTGGAGCCTTTGCGGTTGCTGCATAAATCCTGTTTTTTATGGTTAGACATCAATAGAAATTACATTAATATGAATATTATTTCATGAAGTAATTTGCTCAAAATGGCAGTCACTTAAAAAGTTGATTTCTTTGGGGGGGGGGGTTATAAACTGTATTTAGCCTCTTTCTTCATATAATCAACTCAAAGGTTTCAGCACCTTAGGGAGAAATATAATATTTAATACAGTGTAACATTGTTGAATTCTGCATTTTTAATGTGTGTTTTTTATGCACTTGCCCAGTGTTTCACACACTGCTTTGTCAGTGCAGTGTTGCATACCATGGCCAGACTGCATGCAGTATACAACATTGGCCTTACTTGCTTGCCCCTGCCCCATATCTGCACTGTGGGTGCACTATGTCTGATCAATAACTAAACCTTGGAGCAAAGTAGCTCAGTCTTATCATGATGCATTTACTGGAAATTAGTATTTTATGATCTAATGTAAAAAGTAGAAAGAAAAAAGTACTTTTTGCATGGGACAATCCGTCTTGTACTCTTCATGTGGGTGGCTCTGCCTCACTTTAAGGTTCCTGCATCTTGAGGAAACAGCAGACACTGACAGGTAATAAAATACCTGTCTCACTCTTTCTGTAAGGAGCACTGATCCTGGACCATGTGAGCACCTATGAACTTTTTCTAATTAATGGTCACCATCAAAACACTAGTAAAGAATATAATTATTAGTATGGCATTACACATTTTATAAATGACATTGCAAAGAGTCTGGAACAAAAGGAGTGTATTTAATGAGCAAATAAAATGATGACATGCAGTGGATTTGATATATGCTAGCTGGGGAAAATAAGAACTGACTTGGTAAGTTTGAATGAATATGTAGCAAAAACATCTCAATAAAGCCTTGTGTTTTCATTAGAAACTACAAAATGAAAACTTAACCAAAACTATAAAAATGAAGACTGGGTGAGACAGTGTGATATCATTTATTTTGGTTGTTTTAAGTTAGAAAGCAAAAATCAAAAAAATTCTTCTGGATTAGCAGGGTCAAGTCTCCAATTTATTTAGGTTCACAAGTTTGAAAGAATGTTACATATAACATAGACTTAATGCAAGTAAATGCAACGAAAAAAAGGAAAAAGGTGTACCCAGTTCAATAGGAAAAAGCAGCAAAAAAAGAATTAGTGCACATTAAGTGATCAGATTGCATGAACTGAAAGTTGGCAAGCAATATAATAAAACAGTGAGCAGGATAGAGCTGGCTTACACCATGTTATAAAGGAGTAATAATAGTCATTGCAAAACATAGAGGATTCTGAATAGGTCTCCATCGGCAGCTTATTATGTATTTGAGACATTGATGCCAATAAATTTACCTTGAAAGAGAAGTTTGAGAAGTAAATTTTGGCATCCATGTCAAGAACACATTAATAATCCATTATGACTGGAGAGCCGATCAGAATTCTTTGTAGTGCACAGAGATTTATCTGCCCCAAGTACTGCTAGTCATTCAAAACTAAAATAAAAAAATGAAATGTCTTCTCCTAGTAAAGCAATTAAGAAGTGGTTGACATTATTACATATTCCCTCTCTTTTAATTTCTCCAAATATTTTGGGTTTCTAATACCATGATGGGAATGGACTCCATTCCTAAGTCAAAGTACAATTAAAGTTCATGAAATTAGTATTGTTTCAATCTTTGATGTCAGTCAAAAGTGCTCTTCGCAGCACCTGCAATGTGTCCAGTAATGACTCCTTCTGCAATTCGTATGGAGTTACATGTATTGGTAACATATCTAAATACGATTGTAGATTATTTTTTTATAAGACCCATTGCTCCTACTACTATTGGGATTGTTTGGGTATCTATCTTCCACATTGCTCTCATTTCTGGCTGCAGATCCTGATATTTTATGCCTCTGTGTCTCTCTGTACACAAGACAATGTAGTCACTGGGTGTGGTAATTTCAATGATCAATGCTATTTTTGTCTTCTTTTTATGGACCACTATATCTGGTTTTCTAGCATCTGTCTTCTGAAGTGTTGGTAATGAGGTGATCCCATGTGATATAAATGTCATCATTCTCTATGATAGTCTGTGGCTCATGTTTCCAGTGTTTCTCAGCCACTTCAGTATCATAATGTTTACACAATCCCCACTGCAACAATCTTGCCACATAATTGTGCCTTTCAGTATACAGTCATTCTGCCATTAGTATGTCACAACCAGCAATGAGGTATCCAACTGTTTCCAATTCAGTTTTACAAAACCTGCATTTGTCTGTTTCTCTCACATGTTCAATGGACTTTGTAAACCAACGTGTACATAGCCCACTATCATGGGCCACCAATATTAACCTTTCATCTCTTGGTTTGAAGTCACCTCTCCTTAACCATTTGTGTATTCATTCCTGATCAACATGAGGTTCTTCCAGAAGTTTTCTATACTTGCAACTATTTTTATGTATTTTCCACATTTTTTTTTGCCTTCTCATCTGGTCCTTCACCTTATATTCTTTCATTTTTTGGCACATTCAGTTGCTGCCTGATTTTTATCTACTTCTGGTTTGATTTCCATTCCTGCTTGACACCGATATCCTTGTGCTAGATTAAGCAGAGAAGTCATCTCAGACTTATTCTCCTCATGTTTCAAAACTTTCATTACATTTGGGTCTTGTGAGGTTAGCAGATTATGTGTGGAGTCCCACAATTGCAGATCTGTACATGGAAACAGTTTCAAGGAGGCCCATCCCTCCTTCAGAATGCGGAGTATAGAATCTTGGTATACAATGATTTTTATAAATCATTTGGTGAGCATGAAGCATCCTTCTTGTTTTCCTGTCTAATCTATCCAACACATTTTGGGGCCAGTCAGTCACTCCAAAACTGTAAGTTAGGACAGGAAAAGCAAATTGGTTTATAGCTTTGATTTTGTTCCTAGATGTCAATGCTGTTTTTAGGATTAATTTAAGTCTTCTAAAGTATTCCATACTATGTTTTATTTGCATTTGTTCATGTTTTATTGTTGATCCTTCATCAATTCCCAAATATTTATACACTCCCTTTTGCTTAAGTTCTTTTATATCACATTCTTGTCCCAAACTGATGTTTTCCTGATGCTGCAGTTTCCCTGCTTTAAAGGTTGCTTTTGCACATTTATCAAGACCAAATGACATTCTTATATCATCTGAAAAAGTTTTGACAACCTGCAAGTGCTTTCAGTTCCTCATCTGATGAGCTATACAGTTTTAAATCATCAACAAAGAGAAGATGAGAAGTCTTTACACTTTGTTGTTTTCTTGGAGTCAAATTATAGCCATGGCCTTAGCTGTTAAGTAAACTGTTTAATGGGTTAAGGGCAAAGTAGAATAGCAATGGTGACAGAGAGTCATCCTGGAATATCCCCCTTTGAATTTTTATCCCTGGGATAATAATTTGTCCTTTATTATGGCTTAATTGCAACGTGGTCTGTCACTGTTTCATGGTCACTGTAATGTAGTTGATCAGTGTAAGGTGTATCTTATACATTTTTAAGCACTCTTTTATCCATGAATGTGGGATACTATCAAATGCTTTTTTGTAGTCAATCCATGCCATACTTAGATTAGTCCCTTTTTTACAGTTCTCTGCTATGACTTTATTTAACAGCAAATGATCCTTTGTTCCATATGATCACGTCAGTTGCCCTGCTAGACAGGGGTCCAGGGAAGTAAATAGTGTGGGAAGAAATAGCCAGGGAATTGTTATGGCTAGGCTTGTATAGGCCCTAGGGCCAATAGCCTAGTACCAATCTATGAACCTATGAACCTATGACTTTCTTTTATTGCCCTTTTGTTCTACTGCCATAATTGAGTTTTCTTTTAAATAACCATACACTCTGTCTCCATCAATTCCTGTGTATAGTTAATATGTTGTCCGAAGGCAAGTTATTGGTCTATAATATCTGGGTAGCTTGCAGGTTCACTCTTAAGTAGGAGTATTGTTTTTCCTGTTGTTAGCCAGGTTGGTGTCCGTTCAGGGTACGCATATAAATATTTCTTACTTATGGCTAAATCTTTGTGCAAAGATGTTAATACTTTTAAGCAAATGTGAGGTACTACATCTGGGCCTGGGGTTTTCCATTTAGAGGATTTTCTTAACTTTGTTTCTATCTCTCTAGCTGTTGCTTTCTCCAATTTCATATCCTGTATCCTTAAACTTCTTATTCTTTCTTTTACTTCTTCTATCCATTTAGCATCTTTGTTACGTTCTACAGGATCTTCATAGATACTTCTCCAAAATGTATCTATTTCTTCTTTTGTTTGCCAGTCTTTCAATTCCTTTTACCTTGTTTCCCAATTTTCTATAAAACTTTTTGGGGTCATCAATAAATTGCTTATTTTGTAGTTTTCCTTTATATTTCTCTGAGCATCTTTTTCTGCCTGTGCTGAAATATTTAGTTTATTATTTGCGATAGTGCATGATAAATCCTGGTCTGTTCTAATACTGTGCATTGCTTTTATCACATTGGCTGTGTCTTTCTTAGTATTTTTCTTGACCTATTCCCTCTTCTAACAGTGACACTTCATGTCTTAATTGTTTTATAGTTTTCTCTATTCAATACTTCCATTATGGTATTCGATTTCTCCCCTTCGTTTCCCTCACTAGCCTGTGTTCTTGTGGTAGAACTTTATCAGTTATTAATTTAGCTCCACAGTTATATATCCTGTTTACTTCTGTTATATCACATGGATCTCTATAGACAGTCCTAATTACTGTGTTCATTTGTTTTATCAGATTACTGACTTTTTGAGTTTTATTGACCTTCTGCAGTCTATTCTTTCATTGATCTTAATATATCTATCTATGTCTATTAAATCAAGCAATTCTTCTCTTAGCTCATTTTCTTGCAAATTGAAGGCACATTTCCTGCGGGCATTCTATAGAAAGTTCTACAGCATCTTCCTGTAGTACATTCTCTTCAATATCATCCTGTGCCATCCATTGCTCTGCCATGTGGGAACTTACTGGCCTATCACTCCTCAAAACTGACTGCATCAGAGTTTCCACAGTTTTCTGCTCCTTCTCTTGTTGTTTAGCTTCAAGTAAACATTTATACTGGTTCCCTGTGGAAGACTCCAAAATATCTTCATATGGCACCTGAATAATTGCTTCCTGTTCCACTGTTTTCCCCTTAATTTGGATATCCATTGCTCTATCCTGTTGTGATGTTTTCTGAATTAGATTTTCTACACTGAATCCTTCACTTCACAGGTACTCCATAACTTCAATTTCTATTTCTTTAACTTCTCCATTACTAATTTCTTTTTCTACTTTTCCTCTTTGTCTTCCTAATTTTTGTATTGTAAAGTTTTCCATGTCTGAGTTCTTTGCTTGTATTTCTCTTCAAATATCTTTGGTGCTGCCCTTTTTGTACTGGTTAGTTTTGCTTTCTCCTTCACATAAATATTATGCCATATCAAATCTCTTTTTATTTCCCATGTCCATATTTCTCCTTCAGATGTCTCCTGATCTTCCTGCTTCTCCTTACTTTGCGGAGTCACTCCATCATGCTGTGATATAACCTGTGTTAGGCCTTCTACACCAAAACCTTCACTTCGTATGCACTCCAAAACTTCAATTACTATCTATTTTTTAACTTCTACTTTACTAATCTTCTTTTCGATGTTCCATCTCTGTAATATTATTTTTTTATTGTAAAATTTTCCATATTGGGATTCCTTTGCCTATATTTCTCTTTGAATATCTTTTGGGATGCCTTCTTTGTATTGATTAATTTGGCTTTCTCCTTTGCATAAATACTGCACCATATCAAATCTCTTTTTCTTTCCTATGTCCATATTTCTTTTTTATATTTTTCAAATATCTCTAGGTTTTGTTGTTTATATTTACGCACTTCCTCAGATGCTTCTTTTTCCAAACAGATCAAAGTTTCTTGATCTATATACTGTTTTTCACAAATCTGTTGTATTAATGAACACAAATTTTAATTTGAAGCGTCTGGCAGTTTTTCCTGTAGAAGTATTTTTCTTTCCTCTAATTTCTCTCTTAATTGTTTTGTATATTCTGTGTCTTCTTTGGCCTATTAATTTTTGTGTTGTTTGTGGACTACTACTTCCTTCTACAACAGGGGGGCCATCCTCCCCCTGGGCCTGCCCTGACCCCATTGTAGGGATGTTTCCGTATTTTGAGGATTATACGCTGTCGTCTTTTCCAATCCTGTCACCAGTGTGCCTATCAGGATTGGGCACTTTTTTATCTTGGGTCTTGTGCACCCAGCTTTCTTTTTTTAATTTTTAACCTATTTCTGTCCATGACGTATGCTATATAAATACAGTCTAGACAAAAAGGCAAACACACAAACTAAGAATCAAAAGCACCAAAGGCTTAGCAGATTACTTGAAACAAACAATTTATTGAGTTAGCGGTTTCGGAAACAAACTGTGTTTTTCCTTCTTCAGACAAGGTACTACCATTTTGCAAAGCTTATAAATGACACATACAATGCCAATTAACTGATTGTTGAAACTAATTGAATAGTTTTAAAGTGACAGATACAATTCAGTAGATTTTAAAAAGCCAAAGGAGTACACCTTAGGCAAATACACTTGAGTCACAGAGTCCTAACTATCAATTGAACCAACATATAAGAATAGTGATGCCGTGTGTGAATATTAAAAAAACAATTAATAAATTTTTTGTTAAACAAATCCAATAAAAAATACTTATTAGACCATTAAAAACAAATCTTCCATGACACTAATACTTTGACTAAACTGAAGGCTCACATGTAAAACCAGTAAAACTATTATCTGTTTAAAGCCAACTTCTTTAGAAAACATTTTATAGAGACCATTTCGTTTAACCCTGGGGGTAAATAAGCAGCAGTAGAAATCTGCCATTTGAGTTCATCAATTTCTAGATTAATCTGCCAAGGCCCTCCTCTAATGTCTGTATTAATTTGTTTTAACACAGAGAACTTAAAAGCATGGTCTGGAAAATCTCGATGTGCCTAGCCAAAGCATTGTTTGTGTCCCTTTGTTAACAGCATAAATGTGCTCATAAATGCGTGTCCTGAGCTTTCTTTCGGTCTTCCCGATATAGAAAGCTTTACAGGCCTGGCACTTGGCACAGTAAACCACTCCCTTAGATTCACACAAAAATCTACCATTAGGTTTATATACCCTCTCCCTTATTTCAAAATGGTGATTCGTGTTGAGGTACTTACACTGTTGACACCTCCCGCATTTAACCATGCCTTTACTAGTACTGGGGTGTGAGTTAATGAAATTTTGCAGCAACTGTTTCAAGTTCTGCCCCCTTCTAAAGGTAATCTTGGGTTTATTACCAAAAAGTTTAAATAGGGAGGGGGTCCTCCATAATGAGGGCCCAGTTCTTATAAAGAGTTTGTCTAATAAAAGAGTGGTTGAGGTTGTAGGTAACAACAAAACTTGTGTGGTGGCAGTCTTTGGTGTTACATAAAGAAACAACCCTCTGGTGAACGGGAGAGAAGTCGTCAGCCAAAGCTTGAGTTGTACCTAAAAGGGGTGTAAAATAGCTTCTGTAAAACTTGTGTGCAGCAACCTAGTCCACAACACCTTCCTGGTTTGAGCTGTTCTGGGAGATTTCTCCCACTTTCTAATGTGAGCAGTGGAAGCTTGCTTGTTTCTTCCAACAGAAACAATGCTGAAGGCAGTCTAAGGTCTGTGGGCGTTTCAAGTGGTAACATCGAGGCACCGCTGACAACACCTTTGAATGAAGGCTCTCATTTTGTTGCGAATACTGACAACCATGTGATTCCAAATGATTTGCCACCAACACTAGGAAGCTTTTTAGGTAAAGAAAACTTTTTTGGCAATACTGTTTCAACTAACGCCACTGTTTTTTCAGATAACATGCCCTCTAATCTTTCTAATACTATTAATGCATTTGATTACAAACTTTTTTGCTGCAGAAAGCTGCAGCTAGAAATTTCCTATTTAGAAGAATGCCTTAAGAAAGAAATTATTCCGAAGGGGCTTAGACAATGGCATTATCCTGTTGGGCTGGTAAACCAGTCTGAATTCCACTTGGAACTTATTGAGCTGTTTAACAAACAAGGTTTTGATTTTATTAAATTAATGGTTAAGCAGTACCAAGTTCAGGTGGCTATTTTTAAAGCTGAATTAGAACAGATGGAGTTTGACATCACATCCAATGTTGATTTTCCTCACTACAAGTATGAATATTTGAGGATTTTCAACAGTATTGAGGCTACTATTATCAAGCTGGCTTCAGCTAAGAAAAAGAAAATTTTAAGAGACACTCAGCAGTATTCTTCTGGGACTGCCTACCCCCCTCCCCCACCTGTTTTGGTTAACAATTTTCTGAGTACACACAATGTGGATCAGGACACACCAGGTGAGAATGGGGATCAAGAGCTGGACAGCTTCAATGAGGAAAATGTGCCCAGACGAAGTGAAAGAATTAGGAACAATGCAAATAATTCTAATACCTTCCCTGCTGCTAACACTCGAGCTGCTGTTAATAGAAACCAAAATAGAAACACAGACAATTCTGCTCAGTCTAACCAGCCCTCGACGTCCATGCAACAGGGTTTTCACTTACATCAGGGCAATGGGCAGAACAATCCGAGAGTGTCCAACCAACAAGGACGCACACGCAAACGAAGGAACCAGTGCAGGAGGTAGTAGCAGAGGGGTTTTTAGAACCCCAAGTGCTGCCTAACTCTACTGGTGACTTTTTTATTTATAATTATTCTGACTTGACTTTCCCACAAGACATTATTGACTTTTTTGCCTTGGGTTTATCTTTCGTTCCAGATTCAGGGATGAACATAGTAGATTCCATTGTGGATTTGAAACTTTTTGTACGCAAAATTGACCTCGATGCTGTTTTGGGTCCGTCCCCCTCCCTTGCCAACTTTTTGCGTGTTTCAAGTACCTTTAACCCACCTCTGCACCCTAATATTTTGGCTTTTGAGAAAATGTGTGAGTTGGATTTTAGGGCTTGTACTGATTCAGGTTTAAGAACCACGAAACACTGTTATAACATCACTCAAAATGAGCGTGATTTTATTAAATTGCTGATTGATTGTAAAATCAGGATTATGAAACCGGACAAGGGAGGAGGCCTAGTTTGTACGAATCGCAGTACATATATGGCATGTATGACCGAATATCTTAAAAATTCACCTTACCAACAAGTTTGTCTTAATGAGGTTAATGTGGCTTATGCTAAGTTTAGGGCTGCTTTAGACAAACTTTTTATTGAAAAGGCTATTGACTTAGAGTTGTTCCATTTTCTGACTATGCCATCCCCCAGAATGGCATCCCTATTTGGCATTCCTAAAATCCATAAGCGGACTATTGACCCCCCTTTTAGACCCATTGTTGATGGACGTGGGTCCATTTCTTATGGTTGTGCCAAGTATGTGGACAGCATCCTAAGGCCCCTAGTTGAGAGCGAGCTCCAAATTTGCAAGGACTCTTGGAGTTTTTTAACCCATCTTGCGACCATCCCTTTCAAGGAAGATTACAAAATGTTGACAGTAGACGTAAAGGAACTCTACACAGTGATTCCCCAGAATTTGGGGATTGAGTGGATTAGGGATTTTATGTCTGCAAGGAAATGTGACAATAATATCATTTATGTCGTCACCTCCTTGTTAGATTTAGTGTTGAGTAACAACTTTATGTGGCTTGAGGGAGAGATCTTCTTGCAAAAATCAGGGGTGGCGATGGGATCCCCCTGTGGTGGCATTTTTGCCAACTGCATAATGGCTCATTGGGAGACCACCTTCCTCTTTAAAACGGCTGTGTTTAAAGAAAACATAGCATGGTACACAAGGTACCAAGATGATATGTTCATTTTGTGGAAAGGGCCGACTGAAGGTGTTCAAGAATTTATTGAATTGATTTCAGCTTCAACTAATTTTTTGGAGTTTACATTCAACCTACAAAATGAATGTATTAATTTTCTCGACATTAGTCTGCATAAGGATGTGGGTAGAAAAAGATTTAAAAGTACCATCTACAGGAAGCCCACTTATTCCAACTGTTTCCTTCATTTTTCTAGCTGCCACCCCTACCACCAAAAGAGAGCAGTGGTTAAAGGGCAGTTAGTCAGGGCAGCCCGAATGATCTCCGATGAGAGAGATTTCACGGATGAATGTTCTAAGCTTGAACGTATGTTTCTTAAGAGAGGATACCCTCTGAGCCTAGTTTCTGGTATCTCCTCCGAGGTCATTACTAAAAGGCAGATTGGCTATTTTACACCCCTTTTAGGTACAACTCAAGCTTTGGATGACGACTTCTCTCCCGTTCACCAGAGGGTTGTTTCTTTATGTAACACCAAAGACTGCCACCACACAAGTTTTGTTGTTACCTACAACCTCAACCACTCTTTTATTAGACAAACTATTTATAAGAACTGGGCCCTCATTATGGAGGACCCCTCCCTATTTAAACTTTTTGGTAATACACCCAAGATTGCCTTTAGAAGGGGGCAGAACTTGAAACAGTTGCTGCAATATTCCATTAACTCACACCCCAGTACTAGTAAAGGCATGGTTAAATGCGGGAGGTGTCAACAGTGTAAGTACCTCAACATGAATCACCATTTTGAAATAAGGGAGAGGGTATATAAACCTAATGGTAGATTTTCGTGTGAATCTAAGGGAGTGGTTTACTGTGCCAAGTGCCAGGCCTGTAAAGCTTTCTATATCGGGAAGACCAAAAGAAAGCTCAGGACACGCATTTATGAGCACATTTATGCTGTTAACAAAAGGGACACAAACAATGCTTTGGCTAGGCACATCGCAGATTTTCCAGACCATGCTTTTAAGTTCTCTGTGTTAAAACAAATTAATACAGACATTAGAGGAGGGCCTTGGCAGATTAATCTAGAAATTGATGAACTCAAATGGCAGATTTCTACTGCTGCTTATTTACCCCCAGGGTTAAACGAAATGGTCTCTATAAAATGTTTTCTAAAGAAGTTGGCTTTAAACAGATAATAGTTTTACTGGTTTTACATGTGAGCCTTCAGTTTAGTCAAAGTATTAGTGTCACGGAAGATTTGTTTTTAATGGTCTAATAAGTATTTTTTATTGGATTTGTTTAACAAAATGTTATTAATTGTTTTTAATATTCACACACAGCATCACTATTCTTATATGTTGGTTCAATTGATAGTTAGGACTCTGTGACTCAAGTGTATTTGCCTAAGGTGTACTCCTTTGGCTTTTTGAAATCTACTGAATTGTATCTGTCACTTTAAAACTATTCAATTAGTTTCAACAATCAGTTAATTGGTATTGTATGTGTCATTTATAAGCTTTGCAAAATGGTAGTACCTTGTCTGAAGAAGGAAAAACACAGTTTGTTTCCGAAAGCGCTAACTCAATAAATTGTTTGTTTCAAGTAATCTGCTAAGCCTTTGGTGCTTTTGATTCTTTATATAAATACAGTCTATATATCAATGTCGTCTTGGTGAGAGTTTGTGAAAAACAGGGTCCACCTCACAAAGGTACTCAACAAGACTTGAGGATGGATTCAGTTTAAGCAATAATACTCCCCTTTATTTGCTGACTTATCATCTCTCCATTTGGACCCCTATTCCCTGTTTCCTATTCTGTGACATATTCACCTGTGTAAGGGAAGCAGTTTGAATCAAAATAGTGGCTGCAAGCAGACAACAATAGGCAGAAACAGAAGCTGAAATTAAGCCATTTCATCTCCTGCTGCTGCTGTTTACTACTCAGCACTGTCTGCTTTTAATACCAGACTCAATGTTAACAGTGCATAGGTTATAAGCATTATAGGTTATAGGTTTTAAGCATTGGTAAGGTCTGATCTCGCACTAGAGTAGTACAGAACCAGGATGTAATTCAACCATATTTGGAGCATAATCATGCCTCTCCATGCACTACAAGAGTGCTAGCCTTCTGTATATGCAATTGGCAACCCCACCTGAAGTGCTGCATAGGTATTTGGGGTAATATCTCTGCAAGGAATATCCATGAGAGAGACAGAGAGAAGAAAGAGAACACAAATGTAAATGGTTCACAATCCGAATCCAAAGTCTTATTAATAAGGGTTACATGAACTTAATACACATATCCCTTACAAAAGAATGAAGAGCATGATGTACATGTTATTAACTGTATAATATCCTCAAGAAAGTCCACAGAGACCCAGATGATGACATCACTTAGAAAATGAGACATATGTGTGGGCAGGATGAGCACACAATGAAAATATCCTTTTTTACAGATGAGGCAACTGATGCATAAACAGAAGAGGACAAGATTATATGTCAAGAAAACCACATCTGTCATCAAAGTTTACATCTCTGGCTTCTGGTCATGCTTACAAAAACTTGGTAAATGTCATAAAATGTATTACTTGTTTCACCATGTACAACTGATCTAGAATTAGTCCATGGAAGGATCCACTCTACCTAGCTAGTTAACAAATCCTAGTTAGGAAGCTTTTCAAATTAAGTTCCCCCTATCATTTTGGTAGAAAAAATAAATATCTGGTAACAAAAAGAGTAAAGGCCCTATAAAGTTTCTGGTTTATTGATCAATGTAGAAAACAAAGGTTACAACAGATATGCAGTACAAACTTTAGGTTTTTAAATGTTTTCTAAAACCCTCTAAAATATATAACAGTGATAACTACTTCAGTTTGGAATCTCAGAGGGATTATTTTCAAAGCCGTCTATGTAACATTCAGTTTGTTATGAAAATATGCTGACAAGTATAAAGTTTTTTATTTTTTTTTCAAATCAGAAGTAACTCCCCAGTGTTAAGTGTGTTACTCATCTTCAAATCCAGTGTTGTTATAGTATCTTCCTCATGTATAATGTCATCCTACAAAAAAAGACATGAGAGTCATTTGGCATCTTTCTGTAGCTACTTTACAGTGTATAGCTTGAATGATGAGTAGCAGAACACAAGCGATAAATTCTCTAGTATCTTTAATAGTAGTCATATTTTAAGGTAGAGCTTGTAAAATCATGCAGATTTTTTTTTATTTTTTCTTACTTAGCAAGCTTTATTTTATGCATTATAAATATTATTAAAAGCCTAAGTCTGAATACAAAACATCCTTTGTTTTTTTCTTAATTTATTTCTATCTGTAATATTTATAATGCATAAAATAAAGCTTGGTAAGTAAGAAAAATTACCTGTACTCCAAAACCTACTGGAATACAGCCACAGAAACCATACTGGAAAGAAAGAATGTTGGGAGCTGCTGCTGCTCTTGTTCATGTGAGTGTGCAACATACTCAAGTCTATGCTGCTGCTGATAGACCTCAGGCAAGGAATATTTAGACCCAGTTTAACTTTTCATGGTTTGCATGACATGGAAATAGTAAAGTGCTACAGGTTGGATAGAGACACACTCCAGGAACTCTCCAACCTCTCTCTCTTCCTTACCTGAGACCAAGAGCAAACTGAGAGGAACCATGACCTGTGGAGACCAAGGTATGTGTAGCACTTAGCTACAGAAACCATTCAGAGACCCACGGGGGCATTCAGGGCTGCCACAGGCATCAGTATCCAGGATTCTACACTAGTTCCTGAATACTATGCTACAGCATGTCAGTGACTCTCTCTCTCTCTCCCTACATATATATATATATATATATATATATATATATATATATATATATATATATATATATGTCCCCCTTACCCCCGAGGACATAGCTAGAACTGTGCAGGAGTTCTACTCAATAGCACACTTCCCTAAATTCTTAGGTGTAATAGAGTGCACCTAAGTTGAGCTCAAAAGTATCACTCAGGGAACAAGGAAAGGTCTGCATCAACAGAAAGAGGTTCCACTCTATTAACTGCCAGGTCATGTGTAATGCTATGGAAATCATCCTGAATGTGTGTGCTGGCAGTCCTGCTAGTTACCATGACTCATATATATTTAGCACACCTCACAGCTCTACCAGAGATTTTTCAGGGGTGATGTCCCATAGGCCATTTACTGGGGGATACAGGGGATACATTGGAACCATGGCTGATGATGCACATCATAATTGCAGAAATAACCATGGAGGAATGCTATAATGAAGCACACACTCAAATAAGAAACATCATGGAGCATATGTCTGGGCTACTGAAGTCACGGTTTCAGTGCCAAGATACATTGGGAGGGGCCTGCAATATGGTCCCAGTACTTCAGATGAAATTATTACAGTCTGTTCTATCCTACACAATATCATCCTGTGAAAATAGCTGCAGCAGGAACACCAAGAGCTAGGAGCAAACATTCCAGGATCACTGGCAGGATCACCACATTCATATGCAAGTGAGGAGTCTGAGGGAGAACCCCCAGCTGCTGTGGATGTAGGTAGACATATATATGCACAATTTGCCCTCGCCCTAGTCAAAAGGCAAGAGACAGCATAATTGCTGACCACCTAAGGGATATACTTTTCATGCTATGCCTGTACATAGGATAAATTGATGGCAGACAATGCTCACAACCTTTAATTCTCCATGTAATGGCTGTGCACTGCTAGCATCAGAGTCAACCCTGAATGACAGCAGTTGCAACTGCAGGACTGTGAAGGTAAGTGTGGAACCTGTAATAGAAAACTAAATACGTAAGAACATGAATTAATGGCAGATACCTGCATAACTGTAACTTGTAATTGTACTTGAATAGGAGAAACGTATCTTAGCAAGTTATGTGCTTCTTTGCAGAAAAATCTCCTTCAAAAAAATAGCAGTTACAATCTTCTCTGTCTCAAAAGAGTCTTCTCCCCTTCAAGTTTCCTACCTACACAGTTACCTTTTTATAGTGTAGATGCAGCCCTCTGAGCACTCTGAAGATGCAAATGAGGTGTGAATTCATTAGAATTGCTGAATACCACACTTGATGTAAACATAGTCTAGCCTCTACACCATTGTTAGGTGTTAATGGCTTACAACTGTGAATGATTAGTCTGACTGAAGCAAAACACAGTAATGCACAGACACCCTTCCCTGAAGTGGGTTTATCAGTGAAGATACATTTACAAAGTGTGTAACTAACTACAATGAGCTTCTAAACAAAACCAAACACCCCATGTGTATATTTCTTTGGCATAATAGCACAATTTCCTGTCATTGCTGAAAACTGCTGTTCACTGTCATGTATTTGTATCACACCTTGAAATAAAAATGAAAGGTTATACACTAGGTATTGCATGTCTTATAGTAAAGCAGAGATAGGAAACAAATTCCCAGAATATAAAGAGAAGACAAAACTGCAGTTTTTCAAACATATTCATAACTATTGTGTGATCGCTAATTCCAATAAATATGTTAACTGCACGTGTACAATTAACTGAGGATGTCCAGCTTTATGAACTGTTACATACTCAATATGAAATGTGAATTGCTTGTATGCACATTATTTGAAATGTAAAGCAGGGTTTGAGTCCCACAGTAGATATTTTTAGTGAGGGGGTTTATAATGAATACTTACACAAGTATTATGTGTTCGCTCTTGCCTTTTCCATTTTTGCATTGCCTAACTGAGCACAAACATGGTTCATTGCTTAAGGAAAAAGTGAAAAATGTAATTTGGTGTGCCTACCTCTGAGCAAACAGGCTCAGTGATGATGCATGGCCGTCAGCACTCTGGACAGTACTGAGTGAAGAAAATATACACATTGCCTAGCTTTCCCTGTAGCACCAAATATAAGCACTGTGTGTTTATGGGCAGAACACATGTTAACCAGGGTTCAAATACAGCAGCCTCTACATTTTAGTAAGGGTGTCACACTGTCATTGCTCCCAAAACTTTGACTATAAAGGTAATACTACATACCAATAGCTATGTACAGTAGGTTGATTGACAGAAAAGTATCAGTACTGCTTGCATCCACATACTATTGTAGGTATCATATGACTGATATATGAAACCCAGTTGATTATATGTGTGACTGGTTTAGCATGACAATGATAATTATGTAATAAAAATTCAATTGCATATCTCTGATGGATGCAGTAGTTTACTGACAATCATCTAGACCCTTCCCATAAACCAATTATAACTGTAAAACACAATGCATTGTGAAATATGTATCATAAGTACAAACTCTATTAATAAAGTCATGCAGGTCTATCCATTTCCAATATATTTCAGACATTAGTCCTGAATCACAGCTGAGAATGCTTGAGCCAGGACCTTTTAATGCCACACACACATACTGACTGAAGTATAGCACTAGTCACTCTTTAAGCTGTATATCTTTAATGACCATGGATGGCAAGCATTTCTTCTATAGCAATGAGGAATATTCACCTGTATGGAAACGTATGCATTCTGTTCTGCATAGGTTTGAATTCAAAGTAAAATACAAATTACTTTAAACAGTGTGTATGTTCCCACAAGATATATGCTGAGTCATCCCATTGATCCCTCCAAAGTCAAGACTAAAAAGCCAAGCCACTGAGCATTTCAGTGTTGACCATTAGACAAAGTGTGACCAGGTAATACATGCCAAAGATCACTGCCAAGTTTCACATCATCATTGCTGTTTCATAAACTCCCTTCATGTTCATTTGGCAATATTTCTCTTTGCTTACCATCACACAAATGTGATTGGCATGGTCATGCATGTTTGTGGACTGATCTTAAAACATGAGATCACAATTTGGCACCAAACCATTGTTACTGTTGTTGGAGGACCTCTGCAGACATGGCAGGTGATGGGAATAATGGTGCTAAATTCAGGGCAGAGATGTGGGGTGTGGAAGAATCCAAAATCTTTGTTGCACTCCTCGTGAAGCACTACAGCTGGAGGTTAATGCAGGGGAACTATACCGGTTCCCAGTACAAGGCTGAGGCTTGGAACAGTCTAGCCAATGTTGTCTCTAGTGTGACTGGCATCGCACATACTGCAGAGCAGTGTAGACACCACTACAGTGATCTGAAGAGGTGCAAGCAGGCACAACTCCACCAGTGGCTGGATGACTTTAGAAATGCTAACACCACCGAGTTGTGTATGTATATAGATCAAGCAACTTGAAATGAAATGGAATGGTGTAGTTATCCAAGACTAATATGCATAATGCTTTCACGTCTCTTCTTCTTCTTCTCTCATTCTCTACATTACAGCTACAGAGGAAATCACAACAAACAGGTAGGTGCATGCTGAGAGATTGCTGACTCAAAGAGGCAAGGGGTATGTCTGTAGCACAACTGACCCTGATTGTAGTAATACTTGTGATTCCATAGATAAGTAGTAGCTTCAGCATGCATGCCTTAACTGTAACAGCAAGCATGCATGCTTTATCCTGTAGCTGTTACCGATTATATTAAGAAAATGTAGTAGTGCATTTAGGTTATGTGGGCTCAATATCTACAACTAACCTATAGATTCACATTCAGCAAATATTATTTTTACAATTGAAATGCAGCAATATTGGCTTTAATGCCATGTTGTTAACTTACTCTGTATTATCTTTGAAAGCATCTATAGAATATGTGCATATTCCAAGGATTACGTGTAACAATTCAGTCATTTTTTGGGAATGTGAAAGCTTTATAGCTAGGATAATAATAAATGGCTACTTTTTATAATAAAGAATGAATGTGATATAGCATTGCTCTAATCATCTTTTTTATTTTTTTGTCACATCCCACCCCTTATCTGTCTCTCTCCATTTTTTTGGGGGGGTAGCTGGAATCACACCATACTGGTGTCATACCTTTCTTCCAACAAAACAGATGCATTTCAGTACAGAGAGGTAGTCCAACCACTGTGGCTCAGCCTTCCAGCCCTCCACCGGCTACCACACTCTGAGAGGCAACTTGGCAGTTCTACCTGCACAACCTCTATCCTACCTGATCCATCCTCATCAAGTAGCAGTGCACTGATGAAGGCATAGATTATGTCACCCACCTGGAGCTGCCAGGGATGCTCCGAGATCTGATAGAGAGTGGATTTGGTGCCCACATCACATGAGTGGAGAAGGTGTTCCTAGAAATCAAAAAAAGACTCCCATGTCAAGCCGTCTGACAGACATCTGAGGAAGAGAACAGTGATAACAGTTTCAGGGTGAGGACTAGATTCTCACTGTTCCCACCCTTCATGGGCATGTGCCTCCAGTGTCCCCTACCCATCCCTAATAATGGTGTCCTCCAACCTCTTTGTGTCCATCACCATCCCTATATCTGTCTTATATGTCCTGTTTGTCTCCACCTGCTTCCTCACCTACCCTACCTACATGACTCTCACATTCCTAGGTACCTTCCTCAACATTCTTCTCTTTTTGAAACAAAATAAAATGGGCACTTGTCCCACAAAAAAATGTCCCATACATAGCTCTCCACTTCACATAAATGTCTTTTTGACACACATGATTAGGTGCAATTGTCTATACAACACTATCGCATTGTTGTCACCCATCTGTGTTATGGTGACAGTCCAAATTCATCAAAACTTTTCTACTTGTGAATGATTGTCTCACAGTACCCTCCTGCAAATACCTGTATTGCTTCCCCTTGTTATTCCATCTACTTGCCTCCCCATTTCACCACTTTCCCATCAACCCAATTTTCACGTTTGATCAAAAAATAGAATCACACACAATACACATGGCCAGAAATGACTCATAAAATAGCCTTCAATTTTTGTCCTTTGCTTTTGCTTGGAGTTTGGCATCATGCACCAGTGCTGAGTGGTGGTCAATGGTTGCTCACTTCCTATGGCAAAACTTGGTGAGATTTTGCCATTGACCACACTAGTCCAGTTATCTCTGTACAATACAATACTGCTTAAACATGCTGCATTAAAAGAACAGTTAAAGCAGAGTAAAGGCTCTACTTTGAAATGGTTACTCTGACAGTTCTTAGACTGCTGGATGTAACAAAGTACAGCTTCCTGTGTGGAGTGTTAAAATAAATCATTTGACTGAAGACTGATTTTGCCCATAGCATCAAAAGTTTGATTTCAGATGTATCTAACATCATTTCTTAGGGTGATGTTGCATGTCTACGATATGTTTAATCACCCACATCTTAACATTTAACACAGTTATGCATTATCATGGAGATATATTGAATACTGGCCAAAAAGGAGTATTTGAAGTGACATCTATCCCTACAACCATTAGATATGTATCCACTCTTGCTCTGCTTGTCATAAGTCTGTTGTCTCTCTCCTAACCCTTCTTTACCCCTATATCAGTCATTTCATGCTACGCAGCATGACAAGTTAATAATGACAACACACCAAAAACATGTCCATGAATGTTCCATCACACCAGATATTATGTGGATGCCCATCTCCCTTTTATTCACCCCTTCACTCCCATCCCTCTTTACATGTGTGTATCTATTATGCTAATGGATGTAAAGGTCATCCCATGATTTCTGCATACTGACATGACTCTGCTGATGGATAATACCAACATGTTACCTTGATTCAATAGGTTACCAGTGCCCCTGTAGTGTGCAAGGTTTCAAAATATGCTGTAGGATTCCCTTTGTGTCATGTATTGGTGAAGATCAGATGCATAAATGTATGTCTCTATCTTGTCAAGGCTCATAACCCAGCAGTAGGGGGATGCTCTTAAGGACTGTTTTCAGAGGTCTCTTTCCTGTGTATCTGTTGCCTATCCATATGTCTACCCCTTCTCCTACAGAAGTATGATACATTTGACTATCAATTGAACTGTAAGTTGGGCCACAATTGATATAACTGTCAAAAATTCATTTCCACGTGGCACCAATATATTTTAGATGTCCCACATCTTCTTTAAACAGATTTATATGAATGCATTAATTAATGTCATTCTATTTCCTCTCTATCCTTATCTCATGCAATTCATGCTTCAGAACAGGGCATACTCAAACTGAGAATTATTTTCATACCAACACACCATTAGGATAATCATGAATGTAAACAAGGGAAGCTGGAGACCCCTCGCAACAAAAACAAATAACCAGCAAATGTGAGGAGCTGAAATAATCACAAAATAACTCCTGTGTACCACAGGTTGCCACAGGCTGAACTTAATAAAATGTTTTATTAAAGGTTAAGAGAGTTCATCCCTGATTCATTCAGACTTCATAATTTTACTAAGTTCAACCTGTGGCACATAGGAGTTATTTTGTAATTATTTCAGCTCCTGGTGGTTGAAATTGGTTCCCCTTGCATTTGCTGGTTATAATCATGAATATGCTAGTACAGCACCTCCTATGTTCTCTACAGCCTGTGTTTGTCATCACCTCCTCTGTCACATCAGGACATACCGTAGCATCTTTAGTGGAGTGATGAATGAAATGTTCATCTAATGTGATGTGGAAACTGTCCTTACTGTGAAGAAGCATTATGCACACACTTTTTGGGATATCTGTCCCTACACAAATAGTTAACATATCTGCTGAGTCATACTAATCATTTCAGATATCTGTCCCTACACAAATAGTTAACACATCTGCCGAGTCATACTAATCATTTCAAAAGATTTACCACCCCATGTCAATTGTAGCAAGCTGTACACACAACTAACTTGTGATTTGCAGAGAGGCCTGTTAAACAGCTACTAGCTGTAGAAGTGTATTGAGGTAGGCATTACTGATACAATTTGAGGAAGATACATACTTTAGTGTAATCATTGATAGTTACATTTTTCAGTCCTGATCACGTTTACTTAACTAATGACATATTGACACCATCTGTGAAAAAAAAATCATCTGGATTTGAATCCTTGCACACCTGTGCTCTGTGCTCAGTGCTCTTAGACCCTATCCCACAGAGAAAGCAGGCAGCAGGAGTATTTTCCACATTCAGTACTGTCTAGAGTGCTGATGGCCGTGCATCACCACTGAGCCTGTTTGCACAAAGGAAGATGTACTACATTAAAATTGTCACTGTTTTCCTTAAGTAGAGAACCTTGTTTGCTTGGCACTTAACTTCGCACAAATGGGGAAGACAAGGTCAACAGTTATTTATGTATAAAAACCTCAGTCCCAACATTTCAAAAAGAGACTATTACATGCACATCATACTAGCTGTCAGCAATTTCTCCCATAACGTATCTTGCAAGCCTGACACATGAAACATTAACAACAAACAGATGTAGTTTGCAGTTAACTCCAATCAGGACAGTTACTGTATGTCCCTGTTTGCACACATTTTGGCATGAGAACCAGTAGACACTGGTACTTCACAAGTCCAAGTTGCATTCCTGAAATTTGAATCACACATGAGGTAGTACTTTGCCATCATCTACACAAATCAGCTTCTAGGCAATGTGCTTTCTGAAGAGGTGAATAGCAAGTCTAACTCTAGTTAGTGCACTGTAATCTTCCAATACATGGAAATGCATTCATAAATACAAGAGATGGGCAGTAACATGTGTGCTTGACTGAACACATACTTTCTGATATGCATGTGTGCCCTGCAGCAATGCACTTGCAAATGATACATCCACACTTGGGCCATTGTGAAACAGACATAGCCTAACTACATTGTTACATTTGCTATGGGTTTTATAGTGACAGTGAACATTGGTCATGCACAATCATATCTCATTGATATTGTCAGTAACTTGTATTAATGTGGACATACCTTCATCCGAATACAAAGACACATAACTCCATTGTGTGTATGTGTGTGTGTGTGTGTGTGTGTGTGTGTGTGTGTGTGTGTGTGTGTGTGTGTGTGTGTGTGTGTGTGTCTCATTTACACAACATCCTGAAAAACAGGTACTTCTTCCTCACTTCTGCAATATACATTCATGAAAGCTTATTTAACCTAGGTTGCTAGGATGTATTTATAAGTATTTTTGCAAATTGAGCTCACATAATATCACAAATCCTGGATTTGTACCCAAGTCTCATAATAGTATATGTTACCTGCAACACTATGATGACATCATCCTCTATAAAGTGCACTCTAGCAGCATTAAAGTCAAACTTCTGTAATGGCGCTAGCACTAAGGACTGTGTTCTCTCGCTTGTGAAACTAGATTGATAGGGGTTCTAATCTCACAGCAGTCAGCTTGTGTGTCTGTCGTCATGTTTGAGTGAGTGCATGTGTAATCAGGAGAGCATGGGTCCAGATCTTGCTACCCTCACTCAAGTAGCATTCAGAAGGTACTATTAGAATGCTACATGACTCTACAGCAATTTCAAACAGCTCTCTCAACATACTCTTCTCAGTGTTCATCCACTATAAAGTGCACTATGGCACTATTTAAGTCAGACTTCTGTAGTAGCACTAGTATTAAGTATTGTGTTCTCTAGCTTGTGTAACTAGATTGGTAGGGGTCATAATCTCACAGGTGTAAGTGTGTGTGTGTGTGTGTGTGTGTGTGTGTGTGTGTGTGTGTGTGTGTGTGTGTGTGTGTGTGTGTGTGTGTGTGTGTGCGTGCAGACTTGTGTTAGCATAAGCCTCCCTACTGCTTTTTTTCTTCAACTATCGGTCTGGAGACAATTTTATACCACAATGTGAGTCCACACTATGTCAGACATTCCTCCCAACTTCTTCTTCTCAGAATGCACTGATGATGGCATCCTCTATAAAGTGAACTCTGGTATAGTGTAAGTCAGACTTCTGTGGTGGTGCTAGTCTTACATTGTATAGAATTCAGCTTGTATACCTAGATGGGTATGGTATTTGAATCTGACCTCAATCAACATATTATGGTCATTGTATGATGGTTTGAATCTGTTCTCATTTGACTCCCACTCAGGATAACCTTTTACATAGTCCCCTGAATCCAATATCCCTTTCCCCCTCTGTCCACATAACATTCTTTCTGCAGAACACTGAGGATGTCATTATCTTAAAGGTGCATGCATACATCATTGAAGCAGAGCTCCTCCATGATCCACTATAAGCCATCTCTAGACCACTGGATGTCTGATTGCTAATTCACTCTTGAGGTCATGCCCATGTCCCATATGGACAGAGGAAGACTGTAATAAAATCAAACACGTATGCACACATACCCCTACTATCTTCCCTCACCTAGAGATAGCAATTTGGGTTTAAATGGGATAATAATGGCTAGGATTGTATTGGTTCTTGGCCGTTAGACTAGTAATTGCCTATGTCCCTGTGAACATTGCATATTTCGATGTTGTCACTCACATGTGCTATGTTAAGGTGTGGATGTACCACAGTCCTAAAAATGTGTATTCTAATCTGGGATTTGAGGTACTGTACTGATGCCTGCTGCTACCATTTGGTTACATGTTTCTTCCATAACAGCTGTAGTAATATGCCTCCTGAGGACTGGGACATGGGATGATGATGTGTATATTGTTGCCTTACTAAGGCATGTGTTCTGATAGTGGAATATATCCACATTCTATGAAGTTCTCATTCAACCATCACAGTGACAGCTGCAATCTGGCACAGGTGTGCATGTGTATACCCAGCATCTGGAAATGTTATCTGACCTACAGCAATATTGCATCATAGTGATTACATGGACACATACTCCTAGGTTTATCAGCATGTTGTAATGCTATCATATACACAAATATATGACATTTTGAGATTCACTCGCTACCTTGGCAAATTCATTGTATGCACTATGTTTTATTATTTGCAAGGATTATACAGGTGCTCCCAGCAGCATTGTAAGACTGTCAGCATTTGTGTCATTAACTGTTCTGCATGAACCGCATCCACCTCATTTATAATGTGTCCATATATGGTGTCAGGGCCCTCAGCCATACATTTCCACTGATAAACATATAGGCATATGATGTACAGTCTATGCAATGAAATGAAATAGGTAAAATTATAAAACTGAGTTAACAGTTACACTGTATCACATGTGATTCATAGCCAAGGTTTTGTTTGGAGGTGATGCATAGCTTGAAGTCCATTTGTAGCATAGGTATAGCCATAGTATGATTGCACTACTTCATGGATGTACCACTACATCACAACAGTATTGCCACTTGACAAATTACATGAACACATATTGATATATGTTAGGATTTCATGGCAGTATAACATCTTCACTGGCAATGTCAGGGAGACAGTGACCGTGTGGCACATGTGTTGAGGTTTGATGTGCACTTATAAGGGTTAGGGCAGGTTTATCCATAGGCAAACTTGGATGCATCTTCTTTCTGTGGTCATGCTGCTCTGCGTGGTTTTCTGGCAAGAAACATTGTTGCTGGTCATGAAGCCTTACTTTTATTCACGCAAGCTCAATGAGCAGAATGAATATGCAATTACTATTGCTGCTCATCGTGATCATGCTAATGTGTAAACTCTGTGTAGGTTTTATGCAAAGCTTATATGGAGGTTATTGACTCTCCAGGTTTATCTTTACATTTCCTAAACTGAAATATTTAGTTCTTTCACATTCGTAACCAATAGAATGGTTTTAGATTTTTTTTTTTATAACGTCATGTCATGAGAGTTTCCAACATGCCTATGACATAATTTGTTCCTGCTACTGAATAAGATTTCACTATTCATGTGTATAATAATTTTCTTAAAAAACACAGTAAGACAGATTGCTGAGTAATATTTGTATTAGTGTTTATTTCATTTCTCATGCTGCATTGGAAAGTAAGTTAAGTGCTGCAGAGACATCAAACAACAAATGTCTCAAATGAGTCACATGGGACTTATAGAGTACAGTTTTAAATATATATATATATATATATATATATATATATATATATATATATATATATTTGAATTCTGTTGACACTGGCAATGAGGAATTTATAATTAAACTTGATCTATGGGAAAACCTGACCCCTGACCTAAAATTCCTTCCTAAAACAGCTCCAGCTGACTTAACAAATTATTTCTCTGAGGCTGCTCTGAGCAAATACATAATCCCCTAAAGCACCTGTTTGATAAAAGTGAGTCTGGTTAGTATCAAATTAAAAAAAAAATGCTATTTGAAACTTAGTGAATGAGAGCTTCATAAATGACTGTATCTGTTGCCACAGTTAACAACCTATCAGTTGAAAACTGTTGCTGTAGGTTTATGCTCACCTTTACTGCCCAGTTGTCAAAACCCAATAGTGCTACTTCCCTATCATTGCCATCTTGTCCAAATGAATTCCATCCCAAGTCTGATACTCAAAAACCCTCAAACTGTTGCTTCAATTACAGAGCTGGTCTTGAGCTGTGCTCTTTTCAATGCTCATTCTACCCTGAATATATGTTTTACAAAAGGAAAAAGAAAAGACTCCTGCATTTGCTCTGAATTTCTTTCCACTTCTTTACCTTTAGCTAGCCTCCTGTTGTTACCGAGTGCTCTGTGTTATTAAATATTCAGGAATGATTGCAACTGTACATACATAAAGTCAAAGTTAATACCGTGTCCCTCCTTTTCCCCATCCAATGTATGTGTGGACAGATGTATACTAACTGAACAGAAAGGGATTAATTGCTCTTCTGGGTTTGCCTATATAGCTATATATAGGATACCCAACCAAAACTTATTAACTTATTACCCATCAGCCATTGTTCTTCATTAGATATATTACTTCTCCTGCACTTTGTTCCTACATTATACTTTTGTTAGGGAACCCATGGCCTGTTTCATATCAGCCACTATCTCTCTAACACAATATTTATTCTTAGTTTCCCTGGACTCGCTGCTCTCAGGCCCCACCTTTTTTTAAATATTTTACAGTTTGGGAATATTGTAGGTCCATAAAATGACAATTATTTAGCCACTCTGGTGGCAATGAGGGAATAAAGCATTAGTTAAGGCCCAGCTGACCTGGGTTCTATTAGCAGCTTGGGTAACAGACAGAACAGCAAGGATGGATGAGTGCGCCTGTCCTGGGGAAAAAGACACTTGCTGCTGATGCTCCTAAGGGGAGGTATGGTCCAAAGTGGGGAGTTGCCCTCATAATGCAATCAGAAAGCTTTGGAAGTGAGGAGAAAGGGAAAAATTAGGTTGGGTATATGAAATTAAAAAAAAAAAACACCAGCTGGAAGCACAGATGGCCAAGCCCCCAGGCCACCCTTAAGATTCAGGGCTGTCCCCAGAAACAACAGATCAAGTCAGGGGGGTAGAAGAATTCTGGTAGACCTAGTGTGGATGTGAGGTGCTGGACCATTATAAATGAGGTGCAACAGGTGCACCAAAACAAAAAGACTCATTTCCTTCATGTGTTCAATATTCCTCACTTCCTTCAGGATAATATATATATATATATATATATATATATATATATATATATATATATATATATATAATTTGTATATGTATGTTTATGTGCATATAAACATATGTACATACACACACACACACATATATGTGTGTGTGTGTGTGTGTGTGTGTGTGTGTGTGTGTGTGTGTGTGTGTGTGTGTGTGTTTCTACTTCTAAATTTCAAAGTTTCAAAACTTTGAATTTCTTATGGTCGTGACAATAAGATCAAAGTTTTGAAACTTCAAACCATTTAAAGCAGCTTAAAAGGCTAAAGAGGATAACAAGAAAGATATATGCAAATGAAGCAGCATAGCAATATTGTAGTGGGCAGAGCATTCGCCTTATGAGCAGGCATTCCCAGTTCGAGTCACACTGCAGCACATTCCATTTTACATGGCAAAGCACGTTATGACCAATATTTTTGTTACATAACCCACTAAATAACATATATTTATGAAGTGGAGTACTGTAGTAAATGCACATGTGAGGTGTTAGTGTCATAATGAATAAGGCTAGTAAGCAGGTTTAAGCACAAATAAGCAGTAGTAAGCATATTTAAGCACTAGTAAATGGCCTTAAGCCTGTTTGCACAGAGGTAAGCAATGCCTACACTGACTAAGCAATTCTAAAGCTAACTCTCTGTTTGCAGATGTAATAGCAGGTTAGCAGTGCTTACCGTAATGCAAACCCACTTACAACTGCTCAAAAGTGCCTTAATCACTCTGCATCCAATGGCCATTGTTCTGTCCATCAACAAAATAAACAGCCATGCAGGTCTCGAACCCAGGACTCTATATACCATAGACCCAGTAGTTATCCACCAAGCCATCACAGAAGCATGGAAGAATGAAGTAGTAGCAAACAAAGTCCTCACCATAGTATAACCAAACTGAACCTCTGAAAGGCATCAGTATGCAGTCATATGTGCCATAACCCACTACAGAACATAAATATGTGAACTGGAGTACAGCAGTAAGCCCAGGAGTGAGTGTTGAAGTCCCCAATAAAACACAAGGACCACACAAGAGTCTACGTACACATCAATCAGGGATACCAGGCATACATATAAGGTGTAATGAATAATAACACAATTCCAAAAAGGCATTATAATGAAAGTCTAATGTAAGCAACGCTAAGCATTGCACAGGCCAGCTTTGGAGATCTGAGCAATGTGTAGACCAGCTAACTCATTGTGCCCAGTGGTATACCCCTTTAAACAATGCCAACCTAAGCAGGTTTGCCCATAGCCTAGCCTTTTCAAAACCGGCCAATCACAGAAAAGTGCAGGAAATCTGCCCTACTTAAACCCAAGTAGCGGGAATACATCTTATAACTGGTTGTAACTTCCCCCTGCAGGCATTATGGCAGTAAGCGGAGAAGGAGTGCGCTTCTGGGCGCAGCGCCGGTGCGTTCAGGAGTCCAAGGTCATGGCAGGACTCCTAGTTAAAGAGCATGCTCAGAGACTGCTGCAGAGCCAGTACCAGGGCTCCCAATATAAGGTGGAGGCCTGAGACTGTCTCGCCCATGACCTCACCAGTGCCACTGGCATACCCCAAACTGGTGAGCAAGTCAGGCACCACTGTGCCGACCTGAAGCGGAAGGGGGACCTCTTGGAGGAGTGGCTTTAAGAGGCTAGAGCATCAGGGGATGTTCCAGACATGTGTAAGTATCACCCCAGTATGTGTGTAATAATTGCCAGCTCAGGTATATCATGGATACGTATGGCTAAATATTCCTCTTATGTCCCCCACAGCTGCCACGAACCAGGAGGCCCACAACAGCCACCTGGCGAGGTTGTGACGTGAGGCAGGTCAGTAATACTCAAGCATTTACTGTCATAGGACATAAAAATAAAAGTAGTAGAAAATTAATTGCTAGTATAAAACCTGTATTGTTCAAGGCAAGTACTGCATACACTAGAGAATATGGCAGGAAGAGTTTCATATTGTTTGTATGTCAATAAAAGTGTTATATCCTGACAAAACAGGTCTAACTGGTGGACTGCATGTGTATATTCTGGTATCATATGGTAATGTAGATTTGCAATCATGTAATAGTACTGTTGTATTAAGCACTGTTACACACACCATGCGCCATAAATCAAATGTGTAGGAATGCCTGTATATGACAGGTGTAATCCCCAGAGGCCATTTAGTACAACCGAGAGACACATAGACAGTAAACAGGGAAAATGCAGACAACAAAAACTGGATAGCACATGCAAATGAGATGTGAACTGTTGTTTTTTTTGCACACACAGCCACGGTTCGAATCCTGCCAATGGTAGTAGTCTGCATACAGAATCATATCCCACAACTGTACAGATATGAACAGAATGTCTATTAAAGTGGCCCATATCTGTTTCCTATCAACCTGTCCCCCTGGGAAATCAGTGGGATGATCCCAGATGTATGGGCAGCAAACAGGAAATACAACTGATTGACACACATCTATGACAACAAACCTAGCACACTAGCAGCTCCCCAATACCTTATGTGACTACGAAGCCACGTATGTCCCATTTACACCCCAACCTGTTAAGCTGTGGTCAGAGTGTGCACAGTAACAGAGTGAGATGTATTTGCATAATAGCAATGTGGAATCTGGTACTGTGTGTGGGAACATTCAGGTAGTGCTAATAAACATTCCTCCCACAGGTCTGTCAGATACCAACACTAGGTCTGTCAGATACCAACACTGTGCCCAGAAATACAAGAATGATATGCAGCTGATCTAAATAGTGAGGTATTACACATTACTGTCACCCACACTGTCCTACAACATATAACTGTCTAGGAAATCTGTATAAGAGTGTTGTTATACAAGGTCAGAATGCATAAGCACATGGGATTAATAAGATAGAAAACAGATTGGAGATATACAGCAATATCAATATATCAGACACAACTGTGATGGACAGTGTTTAAGTTGTAGCAGACATAGCCATGATCTGAATCCTGGGAGTGGAATTAGACTGCATACAGATTCATACTCCACAACTGTACACATGAGGCCAGAATGCCCAGTATATGTGCCCATATCTGCTGCCTGTCCCCCTGTCCCCCTGGTAAGTCTGTAGAATGATCCCAGATGTGTAGCCAGCAAACAGGGAATACAAGTGATTGTCAACCATCATGCGAACACACCTGTCACTGTAGCAACCCCCAAAACTGGTAGGAGAGTAATATTTCAAGTATGTCCTATCTACACTCCCATGTTGTCAAGATGTGACCAGAGTGTGTACAGTAACAGAGTGAGATGTATGTGCATAATACTAATGTGTAATCCAGCATTTTGTGTGGCAACAGTCAGGTAGTGCTAACAAACATTGCTCCCACAGGTACATTGGATACGAACACTGTGCTGAGAAATAAAGGCCAATATAACCTGTACTGGTACTGTTCACACTGGTATTGTAGGGGATTGTGAGTGTCGCAGTTTCTCTGAATAATAAAGTATCACTGGTTACTGTCACCCACACTGTGCTACATAATATAACTGTGTAGGAAAGCATGTATATGTGTGTGTGTCATGTCACTAAAGGTGGAAGAGGGCAATATTCTAGATATGTCCCGGCACACCAGCATGTGGTCAACACATGGCCAGAGTCTGTGCAGAAAGAATTGGATAGCTATGTGCAAAACAACAACCTGGAATCCGGGAGTATGTGTAAAAACAGTTAGTTAGTGTTAACAAACATTCCCTCCACAGCAATACCAGGTAAGAGGTGTATACAGCAGGTAAATCTGGTTCATGTGTAATGATGACGACAGCCATATAAGTAACCAAACTAAAGCTATAGGGTAGTGTAGTAAGACTTATAAGGTACAGATAACAGCACTGACTAGGAATGTAATGTGGACTACAGGGATATACTAAACGTTAATTGAAATCTTTCACTCCCCCCACCATATCTCCAACAATAATCAATATACCCACCCCAACTGTTATGTAATAACTCTGATAATGTCCATTTGTTTGATAAATATTTTCATGGTTCCCATGCATGTGCTATATGGAATGATTCCAACATTGGTGGCATGGTGCCATCAATGTACCTGCATACTGTTCTTATCACCAGTGTGGTCCCATATATGCATGTGTTCTGTTTGCTATGCAATTGTTCCATATCTGGTGTCTGGGTTAATGGGAATATGTATGGATGCTGTTATTCCTACCCCTGGAATGTGTTGACTATTACTTACCCATATATATGATGATGAAATCTAAACACTATAGCATGCCTGGGAAGGCCGGTCCCAGCGGACCCACCTGTCCCACCTCAGCTGGCCGTGGCACCGGGCACCAGCATGTCTGGGGCCCAACCCCAGACCTCCCTGTCTGTTTGTCCTGCACCACCATTGGGTGGAACCACCTCAGGGGATGGGGCTCACCACCCACAAGAGTGGGCACAGACAGGCACCTATCACCCATCACCAGGTCGGGGTTGTGGTGTGTAGAGCGATCAACAAGCAGTTTGGTGATCTTCTACACCAACTCGAGGGCTACATGTCAAAATTAAAGAGTCTAGCTGGCTCTGTGGCTCAGCTCCCAGCACAGAAACCTTCGGGGCTGTGAAGGTGCAGTGGTGACTGCCCATGGGTGGGGACCTCAGGTCCCAATGTTAAAATTAGGGGGCTTGTGGGCTTCCGATATCCCAACACCCCTCCCCATCAAGGTGTTTAACCCCCACATGTGCCATATACCACCCCTGTATGCATCTTGTGTGTCTTGTCTGTTAACTTACCCAACCTGCCTCCCCAAATATACCTACTACCCCTCCCCAATATCCCACTCTCACCTGAAAAAAAGAAAAAAGGGCAATCTGTTCCCACAAAAAATCTCGCCCCATACATAGCTGTCCATGTTACACGTGTCCACTGGACACATGTAATCCAGTCTAATTAGCATCACAACTTATTATTGTTGTCCTCACCCCTCTCCTAGGGGTTTGAGTGTCCAAATCTACCTCCAAATTCAGTGTATATGCACAGCTGTTGCTGTGGAACAAATGGGCAGCTATGGACCTTCCCTACACCCTTCCTGCACATCCCTAACTATTTTCCCTACTGTCTTTCCCTCTTTGTGCCCCTTTTTCACCACTTTCCTATCAACCCTTTTTTCTTTTCTTTTAAAGAAATTAGCATGGGGGTAAGCGGGAGTAAGCACTTTTAAGCAGCAGTAACAGGTCTAAGCCTGTTTGCACAGTGGTAAGCAATGCCTACACTGGTTAAGCAATTTAGAAGTTAACTGAGTATCAGAAACTGTAACTGGAAGTTGGCAGTGCTTACCTCCATGCAAACACGCTTACAACTACTTTAAAGTGCCTTAATCACTCTGTATCCAATGGCCCTTGTTCTGCCCAGCAACAAAATGAACAACCTCTGCAAGGCTGAAACCCAGGACCCTGCACACCACAGACAAAGTGATTTACCACTAAGCCATACCTGATATATATAAAACCCTGATGATTTCAAAAATGTATCATCCAGCCCAGTCATTAAACAGTACAGAGAATGTAGTCCAACATTTAGATGTATGTGTGTGTGTAAATATATTAATATCTGAACAGATACAACATATCTCTATATATATATATATATATATATATATATATATATATATATATATATATATATATAAATATATACATATATATATATATATATATAAATATATATGAATATATATTCATGTGAATGCCTACATTAACACATATATATGTCTACACCTATATGTCTACATATGCACAGCAAGTTACATATATGTAAGCAGCTATATATATATCTATGTAGGTATATACGGACATAGTTATATATATGTAAGCAGATATATATATCCATATAGGTATATATGGACATACATGTGTAGATATCAATGGGAGATTAACAAAATCATATATGTCCACATGCACTATTAATGGGGTTGAGAGGCCCCAAACAATATACGTCTTGTACGAATGGGTATACCCACCCCCCCCACAGACAAACATGTCCACCCTGCAATACACTACCAAGTGTTGCAGATCCCATAACCAAGTTCTGACATGACATGGGCACATGATGTTAACAGTACTACATCCCACCTGTATGATGTCAGGTTGGTTTTGGTAACATATCATGCAGTACAGTCTGGCTCCCATAGGAAGCTATCAACATCCCCCGGATATATATATACACAGACACAATTATGCAGATACAGATATATATATATATATATATATATATATATATATATATATATATAGATAGATAGATATAGATATAGATATAGATATACATATACATGGGACTACACATACACACGCAGAGATATGTACAATAAGATATTTATGTAGTAGGAGCACACAATATGGAACAGCCACTATGCCTACAGTTAAAACTCTACCAACTGGACACTGGATGAGCCACCCATACAAATGACATGTGTTGCCTGCAGCAGAGAGGTCATAGGATAAAACACCACACACAGGTTTGCAGAAATGGAATACCTTTATTTGTGTACTATTACAGATTTATATGCCATGTCATATAGCTGTTCAGACACTGACATTCATATAATAATGCAACTGTGACACAGTTATACGAGTACAGTAGTCTGGAAAGGTCCGCAACTGTTGCTGCCCAGGCCAAGCCCTTCAAATCGTACAATAGTAAAGACAGATTGGGCCACAGGATACCACACAATCAACAGCAAGTGATGCAGGTGTATAGTCCAACAGCTTCTATCTACACTCTATATACACTCTGTACACAAACACTAGGTGGTAAAGACTTCAGTTGACCAAATGGGATGTAACTGTTACATAACAAGGCATAACTGACACCATCACAGGCACACTGGCAAACAGAGCAGTCTGTATGGCAGGAGGCAGTAGGCTTGCAGTAATGCACTTTATGTAAGTAATGTTAAGATAGATGAAATGTATGGTACTGTACATTCAGATACCTTAAGGCAGCTCACCCCAGTACCCCCACATTTTGTAACAGCCTAGGTTATGTATGGTGCATCCCCCCCTGGACTCAATAATACAGGGCCATATACCACTGTTACATACACTGGCCTCTGGAGTGCATATGGGCACACATGTATTGTGTAGGTGAAGCCCACACATATATGGCCCTAGCCCCACTGTATGTATGGGGGATACAACACCAGTGGACTGCTGGCAGGAATGGCAGCCTGGTATACGTATATGTGCATATGTATCACTATCTGTATATGTGTAGACATATAATGCTGTGTATATGCATATATCTGGGTGTGTATATGCATATCTGTGTACATATACACACCTAGCTATATATGTCGATATGTACATGTGTAATTATCTATATAGATATCTGGATAATCATATGTACATATATATTCACCATATGTCCTGAACTTGGGGTGTAGCCCTACCTCAGCCCCTATAATCCCAACTTCGTAGTTTAAGGGGATTTCAGGTATGTATAGCAGGTATATTAGTAGACTATTGCTACTGTTATAGGGATTGTCTTCACAGACATGGTGTGTGTGGGAGGTCACATCTGCTTTTCACATGTGTGCCGTTGGCTACTGACAGACATCCTAAGGACATCATAGTACAGTACAGCTGCAAGCATGTAATGCTCCTCTGGACTACAGCAGAGATATTGGCCAATAGATGTGGACATTCTGACACATTCTGTACAGTCCAGAGGTATACATAGAACCCCTTAGTGCAGAACATGTGGACCAAGCCTGACAATATGGATGTTAACAGCCATGTAGATGGGTATAATACATAATGACTGGTATACATTCGCCCCCATAGGTTATACATTCACACATCCCTGTCTGTCCTGACACATAATAACTGCTGGTACAGAGGTGCCATGGCCACATATTACCCACTAGATATTGACATACATCTGTACAGCATCCCACTGCTTTGTCTGACATACATGACTGTTAAGGGAGGCCTGGCAGCAGTACATCTGGCAAGTATCTGGACATGGCATCTCACTCGGTAAGTACACTAATCTTCTAGGCATGTAATAAAGCAATGTGCAGGCTACAGGCAGACTGGCTCAACACTGGCCTACATCTCCTATGGGGGAATGCATATGTACCTGCATATATAGCAGGCTCCATAGGCATGTCACAGCACAAGGTAAGATACACCTGTGTGAAAGTGCATAACCACAACCAATGTGAACACAGCCACAGCCACATATGGTAAGCTAGCATAATATTACAGTATATGGACTATCTGTTCAACACCATCCTCATATGTGCCACTCACACACTAATCCTACATATACTAGGCCACTACACAGTGTGGTCTGATGCCTGTCTGTGGTATGGGACATGTGTGTGTATGGCCCTACAAACATGTGAGCCAATACGGTAACATACAGTGGAGCAGCATGTAACATCATATAGGATGGAATCTAGAATGATGACATCTACCACAGTCTGTACACAGGCCACGGTACATATTAACAATACACACAGTGTCAACATTCACCATAAGTACACAGACTCCAGTACTGTACAAACAACCACAGAATGTCCAGGTTATGTCATCAAATATAACCCCTACTGCACATAACATGTGTAGCAGTCTGATATCTCACTGGCTTGTTATCAGATATGATGACACTAATTATGGTGTACAGCACATATGCACCTCTTAATGCATGACATATGTACAAAGGTTGACAGGGCTGTGGCTGGAAGCACATGCACAGGGCCAATATTGACATGTTGCTGTGATAACCTCATACATTTACTGTTGTAACAGGGTTTGTCGCAACATATGTCCTATGAGGGATATGAAGTCAGTAACTGTCACGGCTTTCACCATCTACATACTGCAATCCTCACACTACCTTCTGCAGTTCACAGATACATCCTCTGTGGGTAACATGTGATACCAAAGGCACCACACACTGCCCAGTCTGCAAATAACCCTACAGAAGGGGAGTCCTCATAAACATAGAACTGACATGGCAGGTATTAATACATGTAGGGCAACCATATCCACACACACACTGTTAAGCCAACATTACTCCGAATGCAGTATAGCAGCACTTACAGTATGTAGTCTGGTAAGGCACATCTCTCTCTTGTGTGTTGGCCTGTTTACACAGTGTATGTTGTCAGAGGTAAATCCCCAATCCATCTGAGATGCTGTTTGCCAAACAACAGATTGAATTCCTGCTCACAGTGAATGAAGAGGCCCAACACCAACATGACATTCCTAGATATTGGAGTGTGTTTCCATGCAGTTGGTTACGGGAATGTTACCACAGCTGTTCCACATGCAATCAGCTAAGAGAGGGCTGCAATTCATACAGAAGCCATCAGCTGATTATTAGCATCACTTAAAATACACATGCTGCTGCCTAAGCAAAGCAGGTGTAGGTCTCCACATCCATCAGTGAGGGAGTGAGAGAGGCAGACAGAGGCAAAGACATGTCAGGGAGGGGTGGGAGAGTAAAACTTAAGCATGTTTGTGTCACGCACCTACCAGCACATATTATCAACCCCCAGATGACTATGTAGTGCTATCACAGTTCTATGCAGTTTTTGGATGCGACACATAGGTTACCTGTTGTGGAGGCCTCAGAACATATATGTGATGGTGAGTGACATCTGCAACAGGGATATGATAGCTATACGGTAGGTGAAGTGCACGTGCCTGTACCGCATGAACAGGGGTCAGCATCAACATAATCAAACTCTCACAGGGATGCACACATATTGCACACTTGGCAGGGCCAGGATTACAACTCATCACTAGTGAGATTGCCACAGCACATTACTGTGCAAGTATCACATGCACCACATGGGTCATATGGAGGTTATATGGGCAAAGGGTATGGGGAGGTGTCTGACATCAGACAGCATGCTTCAGTATGCCAGTGGGAATTTTAGTGAGTGTGGATGTGATCATACGCATCATACAACACACAAACACACAGGGTGCTAGTACTGACATGCATGGGTGCATTTCTGCATGGGTGTGTGGTGGTTAACTGTGCCAGATGGCTATACAAGGCTAGGTGATGGGTATACCTTGGCATCAGGCCACATGACAATGGTTTGCATTGTGGCCCAGGGCTGTAGTTTCTGCATTTGCCCACACAGGTGGGTATTGTATCCACCATCCAGTCACCTGAGTGACTACTGCATGTGGTCAATGCTGTGCATCACTAGCCATGTATGTGTTCCTTAGTCCATGACATGGATGGTGTCTGGGATGTGCACACCTCCCACATGCATGTACAGTGACATGTGGAACTGTATCTGGGGTGTCTGGCCCATGTTGTGTACACAGATTATCATCAGATGTGCCAGTCTTGGCCACCTGTGGCAGAAACTGGTAATGGACAGCAGTTTTACCCTGCACCTACATTGATAGCATGCTAATGGCATTCCCTGGTGTCAGTGGTATCTGTCCATACAGGGCATGTTTTCAGGCATGGTATGTCCTTTGTGGGTCACATGTGATGGCACCACAAATGTTGCAGGTGTCCAGTGGGGAGCATGGGGAAGGTTCACTGTCGGCATGTACATGCCTATTGGACAGATGGACAGGGTTTCATGCCCTCTGTAGCCCACTGCAATCACTCCATAGTTACTATCACTGACCAATATGCAGTGTACTACCCACATATTGGCTGTTGCCTAGGCATGTGTGTGCGTGTATGAGACATGGGTTGACAGTGTGCTCTGGGTAATACTGGGGTTGCTAACTGTGATTGCCTGGCCTTGATGTCATATGTATGGGTATGGATTTGCACCCCAGCCTCTTGGCTATTTCACATCTGTTATCCCTGTATGGTGGACATTGTGATATATACTAGGGCCACCATATAATAAATTTGCAAAACCCACTCCACATTGGGCCCAGGTGTCTCTCTCTGTCTCACACACACACACACACACACACACACACACACACACACACACACACACACACACACACGCACCATGTCTGGAATTAGAACCCCTACCTAACTAGTTTATTATAGTGATATTATATATCACTACTGCCCGATGAACTAACATTACTTTCTTCCTTGCCTCTCTTTAAACATAACCTCAAAAAACACCTCCAAACACACTGGTTATGCCCCTGTAGCAAGCCTGACTAACCATTTCCCTTTACTAAGTATAGCTCCCTAAATTTCAAATTCCTACTATTCTCACTTAAATTACTAACACTCTTAATGCATTTGTTACATACTAATTCCTTGTAAGATAGACTAACTGATACTCCCAAATTTATATGTCAACAAACTCTCTCTAGTAGAATTATTACACTTAATTAACTAACTTCTTTCTCTATCATATTAATACTGGTTGTACAGCATACTTTCTATTTCTAAGCATGAGTCCTTGTTGTATTTTTATTAAAATCTTTTCTGTTAATGTCTACTTTTAATTCTTTAAATTTTAATTTTTAATTTTTAATGTTGTAATTCTATAATTTTCTCCCCGGGCCTCTACTGAAAATGAAAATATATCCAGTTAGACTAGCCAGGTTAACAAATGTAAAATAAAATAAAATAAATAAATAAATTATTACACTGCTGCACTACGCATTTATAGTATGCCACAGAGATTACTGGAGTACTCTTTCTCCAAAGTTGTATATCACATTGGATGATATCAGCAGGATTGCCAAAGTAGGATCTTCGAATTTTAGTGAGTGTGGCTAGGCTAAAATGCATTACTCCCTACACAGATGGTGACACAGACACAAAACATCCACAACTGACATGTGTGGGTATAGAACCCCTAACAAAGGTCTATATCACACTACAGCATGGAGCTGTTATAGGATGCACCATGGGGATTATTGGAGTATTCTTTCCCCAAAGGTGTATTTCACATAGGATGACAGCAGGATTGCCAAAGTAGGGCATTCGAATTGTAGTAAGTGTGGCAAGGCTAAAATGCATTGCTCCCTACATAGACAATGACACACACACAAAACATCCGCAACTGACATGTGTGAGTATAGAACCCCTAATAGAGGTCTACATCACACTACAGCATGGAGCTGTTATAGGATGCGCCACAGGGATTGCAGGAGACCTCCTTCCCCAAAGGTGTATTTCACATTGGATGACATTAGCAGGATTGCCAAATGTAGTGACTGTGGATAGGCTAAAATGCATCGCTCCCTACACAGACAGTGACACACACACAAAACATCCATGACCGATATGTGTGAGTAGAGAACCCCTAACAGATGTCTATATCACACTACAGCATGGAGCTGTTATAGGATGCACCACAGGGATTACTGGGGACCATCTTCCTCAAAGGTGTATTTCACTTTGGATTACATCAGCAGGATTGCCAAAGTAGGGCATTCAAATTGTATGGAGTGTGACTACCCAAAAAAGCATTGCTCTCTACACAGACAGACACATTCACAAACACACACAAACTTGCCAAGTCTGGGATTAGAACTCTTACCTAACTAATTTATCACACTACAGCAGTACGCAGTTATGGCACGTGCTATGGAGATTACTGGGCTACACTCTTCCAGAGGTGTATATCTAGGTGGATGACATCAGCAGCCTTACCAAAGTAGAGCATTTCAATTGTAGGGAGTGTGACCACCCTAAAAATCATTGCTCTCTACACAGAGTCAGACAGACACACACACACACACACACACACACACACACTTGCCAAGTCTGGGATTAGAACTCCTATCTAACTAGTTTATCACACTACAGCAGTACACAGTTATGGCACATGCTATGGAAATTACTGGGGTACAATCTTCTCAGAGGTGTATTTCTAGGTGGATGACATCAGCAGCCTTACCAAAGTAGAGCATTTCAATTGTTGGGAGTGTGACCACCCTAAAAAGCATTACTCTGTACACACACACACACACACACACACACACACACACACACACACACACACACACACACACAGTTGCCGTGTCTGGGAGTGGAACTCCTACCTAATGAGTTTATAACACTACAGCAGTGCACAGTTATGGGATGCACCACAGTGATTACTGGGCTGCAACTCTCCCAAAGGTGTATTTCACAGTGGATGACCTAAGCATGCTTGTCATAGTAGGGCTATGGGGAGGGCAGTATGTGTGCACGGGCCATAACCCATTCATCCAGTGGTTGACAAGTCACATGCGGGCACAGACTGACTCATATTTCACAGGTATGTGTATACAGCTGCTAGATGACTACTTCCTTATACAGTCATGTTGCACAGCTAGCACGTGCACCACATAGTCTCTAATGCTTACAGATACCGGTGGCTAGTATCTCCAGTGAGTGATATCTGACCCTCGTGTGGTTGTGGCCCTTTGGCTGTGTGCTGGGTGGGACAGGCCTGGATGGCTTCTTGCCACAGTCACCCTCTTCCACACATCTATGTACATCTACCTTTGGCTTATTATAGTGTGTTGACCTTACATATATGCCTGTATTCCTATCCACTGTTTGTGCAAAGCATGAGTGGTGCATACTGAGGAGTGTCTGCACTAACATCTGCTTCTGCCAGATATGTCTGGTCTACTGCTGTTTGCAGACATGGCCTTCATGTGTTTAAGTGTGTGAGCATGCCCAGTATGACCTTCCAGTATGTTGTTGACTGGCATTGCCTTCATTTCTCTAAGTGTGTGGGCATGCCCAGTATGCCCATCTGTACTGAATGTGTGGATCGAGTCCAGGTAGTTTGTACTGCAGTGCTGACCATTGTGTTGTACACCTACAGGTAGCATTTTGTTTCTGCAGGGTATACGTCGATCATTTTGCATTGACTGTTACTACATTTCTGCATAGGATGGGGGGGTACACCTGACTATTTCTACATTTCTACACAGGATTAGGGGGACACACCTGAATGTTATTACATTACTGCATAGGATGGGGGGCAGACATGACTATTTCTACATTTCTACACAGGATTGGGGGACATACCTGACTGTTATTACATTACTACATAGGATGGGGGGCACACCTGACTATTACTACATTTATACACAGGATTGGGGGGGCACACCTGACCATTATTACATTACTATGTAGAATGGGGGGGCACACCTGACTATTTCTACATTTCTACACAGAATTGGGGGGCACACCTGACTGCTATTACATTACTATGTAGGATGGGGGGCAGACGTGAGACTTGTACACATTTGTTAGGCCTGTATTGTTATGTCAGGTACTCCATTTCATTCTGTAGTCTTACCTATCATGCTAACTAGAGTCATACCAGTGTACTACAGATCTTAGCTTTTATTTACTTACATATTAGTTTCTGACTTCCTACCCTTCATAACTGATATCCCACTGCTTGACCTGCTGTAGTCTGTCTGTGTAGGCCTGGGTGGTTGGAGGTTACCCATAGGCTTCATTCAGAGGCCATAGCACAGCCTTTGTGTTTGCCTACACCTGTCCTGATGACTGTGACTGTTGTTGGGTATGTGAACCCCCCTGACTGACATGTGTGAGTGACTTACCTTCTGGGTGTCCCAGTATTGAGGGTGGTGCTGCAGGGCTGCCTATGTTGGATGCACATAGTACACTCCCTACTAATGATTAAGCACAGGTAGTATAATGTTTGGTATGCCTTTCACTGTATGTGAGAGTCAGAGAGAGGTGTTATTCCCTGGGTCCCTCCTGTGTCAGTGTAAGTGCTATGCGTTGTCTCTTTGCCAAGGCCAGGGCATACTGGGCACACCTCCTTCTGCCTACTGGGGCAGGCTCATGTTGTTCCTCCTCCAAGTCACTCTGTGCAGGCCTTGGCAATGGTGGTGGGCTGTGTGGCCCTGCCCTGTGCTGTTCCTGCTGCAGCTGTTTCCACAGGATCATATTGTTTAGCATGGCACATACAAGGACAATTTGGGTACATGTAGCTGGTGAGTACTGCAATGCTCCACCAGATGTGTCCATGTACCGGAAGTGTGACTTGAGTATCACAAACACACGTTCTACTGTAATTCTGATCTGTGCGTGTGCCTCATTATGGAGTTCTTGTTCGGGTGTGTGTGCATTCCTGATGGGTGTCATCAGCCACGGCTCCAGTGCGTATCCACCATCCCCCACTAGGTGACCATTAGGGATGTCCCCATTGGCAAATATCTGGTACATCTGCGTCAGATGCCAGATGTGGGAATCGTGATAGCTTCCAGGGCACCCAGCACACACATTCATTATTATGCCCTGGTCATCACACACAACCTGGCAGTTGATGTAGGGGGAAGCCCTTGCAGTTGATGTAGATCCTACCCCGCTCACTGGGTGGTGCTTTGATGTGTATGCGTGTGTAGTCTATAGCACCAACTACCTCAGGGTATTCTGCTATTTGGTGCAACAGTTGCATATTGCTGGCCAACGCCTCCCAGGTGTTGGGGAAATATATGTGCTCACCGACATGTGCTGACATGGCATCCAGGAACTGATGGAGTACCCTGGATGCTGATGACTGTGAAATCCCCATTATATCTCCAGTTGGCCTTTGGAAGCTACCTGTAGCTAGTATTCTTAGGCCTACACATACCTTGGTATCCACTGAGATGGGTTCCCCCCGTTAGTTCTGTGTGTTAGGTGTGGCCAGCACAGCTCAACAATTTGCTGGAGGAGGTCCCTGTCCACCCTATAGCAATCCACTATCTCCAGATCATGTAGCCCCTGGTAGGTTACCCTGGGTATACACACTCTTCTCTGTCTCCTCACTGTGGGTTGGTCAACAGCATTCACATCCTCACTACCCTTAGCCTCTTCCACAAGTTGTTGTATGATAGCTATTGTAGCCCTTATCATTTTGCTGTTGTGAGTGTTAAAAGTTTCCCGCTTGTGTACATCGGTGGTGTACAGTGTGGGAAAAACCAGAGGGGAAGGTGTTTGCATTGTTTATTGGAGTGTTCTGGGCTGCGCTGGTCTACTGCCTGTGTAATTGGCTGATTCTGATACATTTCACCTGCCAGATATGCTAGTTCTCTTTGATTACCTTCCTATTACTGTTTTCCCTTCCCATTGCCTTCCTGTTTAAGCATGGGGGTGAACCGTGTAAACAGAGTGCACAAATGTGCACACTGTGGCTATTTCCTGGTTTAACTTTTTTTTCTGCCTTTAAAACCCAGTGCATGGTGCGCACACCCACTTAGGCATTGTAAAGAGTGCTAGGCAGGTTTAGACACACCCCCTAGCTTAGCTGTGCTAAGCTAGGAGCAAACCCGAGCCACAGGGCTCCAATCTGCTTACAGTATGGCTGAAACACACCCCCATAATGTCAGCTAACTCACAGGCTTGCACCAAGCTATTCCTACTCTTACATTGTTGGGACCTGACTCACATGCTGGGGAAAACTGGGATTCACCATCCTTCCCCTCATTTGCATAGAATTGCCTGCTAATGCATAGTCACATGTCTCACACTGAGCCTCCCCCCTTAGTAACCATTACTCATTGGCCATGTTGTCTTCTGCCTGCCATTGACTTGCATGGCAGAATACTGATTTTAGTTAGAATGCTTAATTTAGGTTCATTTTGTTATTTCCCCCCTGATCCCGTTTGCGTGCCGCTGCCCTACGCTTAAACAGCCAAGATCGGCTAAAAACAAAAAGTTGATTTTTGTATTTTTTTTACCGTATGCAATGTCAATGGCCTTATACTTGACCATTGGCATGCTTACTACATGATATGTAGCCTTTATTTGGAGCTGTCACAGCTCCATTTTGGATTTTTCAGAAATTTTTCTCTGTTACTAACTGAGTACATTTCTGCAGATAGCACTAGTCCTGCACGGCCGGTTGCAAGCTTCATGAATTGCAAAATCACCTCATTTGCATAGATTTTTCCTGCAAATGGGGCGATTTGCATACAGAGGTTTGGTCCGTGCAGGATTAGTGCAGGAGCACTCGTGCTCACTACTGCAGGCTGTTCCTGTATCGCACGGCAGACATATTGCCTGCTTGAGCTCCTGCACTGATCTTGTACACCGTGCAAACTATAGAGAATCTGGGGTTATTTTTTTTTTTGTTTTTGATTTTTTTTTTTGTTACTTAAAGTTCAAAGTTTCAAAACTTAGATCTTATGGTGTCAACCATAAGAAATTTGATGTTTTGAAACTTCAAAATTTAGAAGTATATATATATATATATATATATATATATATATATATATATATATATATATATATGTGTTCATTCAGAAGCCTGAAACATCATAAGCCTGAAAATCAAAATCCTGAAACCAAAAGCCTGAAAATTCAGAATCCTAAAAGCCCAAAATCCTGAAAGCCCAAAATCCTGAATATATAAATCCTATATACACAAAATATACATACTATGTCATTGTGGCTTATATTATAGCCCTGTGGTGTTAGGTCATATATATATATATATATGTTATATAGATATAAGGATATAGGTTAGGGCGGTAATGCATGTATGCAATAGTGACAAATATTGGGGTTAGATTTATGAGTTAGGGTTATCAGGTGAGTGTATATATGACGGACCTTAGGGTTAGGTCAGGGTCAGTTGGTAGATATTAGTGTCTTTATAGTGACATATTAGCATTATTTGTGTTTTCAGGATTTTGAGTTTCAGGATTTTGGGCTTTCAGGATTTTGAGTTTTCAGGATTCTGAATTTTCAGGCTTTTGGTTTCAGGATTTTGATTTTCAGGCTTATGATGTTTCAGGCTTCTGAATGGGACCATATATATATATATATATATATGTGTGTGTGTGTGTGTGTGTGTGTGTGTGTGTGTGTGTGTGTGTGTGTGTGTGTGTGTGTGTTTTATATATATATATATATATATATATATATATATATATATATATATATATATATATATATATATATATATATATATATATATATATATATATATATATATATATATATATATATATACATACATACATGGATCTAAGACTTTTGATCGAAAGATCAAAAGCCCGAATCCATTGCCACCAAACACACTTTAATGAAAGAGCTTTCATAAAAAGTTAAAGTATGTTAAAAAAAAACACAAAATCTTCTTGAATGTAGGGGGCAAGCCCCCCTGCACCCCCGATGTGGGGGGCTGTACCCCACACCCCCCCTACTTTAATATTCTCACTCCGAGGTCACACTACAGTGGGGAAAAGGGAATTTTACCTTACCACACTGTAGTACGACCAGAACAACAAGCATACTTACGCGAAAGTGCTACTTCAGTGAACAGCACTTTTGCGCAAGTATGCTTACCAAATTGGGATTTGGGTGAATGATGCAGTTGAGCATCTGTACGGATCCCATAGATGTATATATATATATATATATATATATATATATATATATATATATATATATATATATATATATATATATATATATATATATATATATATATATATATATATATATATATAGGTAGATATGCACACAATGGACTCTTTTACCCCATATCCCTCTCTCTCTATCTCTATCTCTCCCTCCTGTTCTCTCACTTCAAATTCTTATTTGCAGTCTTTGTTTGGTTTAAATTATTTTAATTTAGGTTTTGTTCCTTGTTCACTGCACAAGACAGTTTCTGTCAAGCTCTCTTGTTAGACATCTTCTGTTTTATTTCTACTGTATTTTAACCCTTATTTTATTTTCTGTACCTAGAAATCTCCACATTTTTATTTTAACAGTATTTCACTTCTTCTGCTTTTGTTGATCATTGTATTTCATTTAATTTCTAATTTAACTTGATCCTTGTTTAATTTCTTATTTCATTCTTCTCTACCCACCTGATTATAATTTTTGAAGCTTTGAACAATGAGATAGGTTCCACTTCTTGAGTCATTTTCACTTTGTGCTCAGTGAAAAGCACAGGGCCAATCATAGAACCATGGATCATACAGCTAGTAATTGGCCTCATGCATAGCAATCAGTACTCTGTCTAAATAACAGTATTCATCCTTCAACAAAGCCTTAAATGTGATAGCCTTGTTAACCATTCATGTCTAGCTGTTGAGACTTACTAGTCAACACCCTGCCTTAACCAAATAGAGCCATTTATAACATTCTAAATAAAGCATATGTGCCATCTGTCTGTCTCCAAGTTAGCTTTAGAGTCAATGTTATGAGATGAGAAGAGTTTTGTGCAGTGCGTGTGTGTGTGTGTGTGTGTGTGTGTGTGTGTGTGTGTGTGTGTGTGTGTGTGTGTGTGTGTGTGTGTGTGTGTGTGTGTGTGTGTGTGTGTGTGTGTGTGTGTGTGTGTGTGTGTGTGTGTGTGTGTGTGTGTGTGCACGTGTGCATGTGTGTTTTAAAAAGTTTATCTTCTGATGAAATGTCATTTGACTTATTAAATTTATCTTTGGCTATTTGGAGCATCAGTCTCTCAGATAAATGTATTTATAATCTGCCTTTTTATCTGTTTTTGTTTGTTTGTTTGCTTTTTTACTGGGGTATTACATAGATCACAATGAACCAACTTCAGGTTTAGACTGAAATACAATCACAACAATACATATGCAATTTCTTTTTTGTGAAAATCGCTTGCAAAAAGATATAAAATAAATAAAATGTTATATATACAGTATATACTACTATAGCCTGTTCTGATACTTAAGAGCATCACTCCCAGTGGTTGTTTAAAGTGGTCTTGGAGGGTACATTTGACAGGGAAGACTTGATGAGGCCTCACTAAATAAAACATTAATTGATTAATTAATCTAATTTAACTATATTAAATGAAGAATACCAACCTACAGTCAGATAACAGCTCTTACACCCTAACAGTTCTTATACAAAGACTGCAGCTGTGGAGAAATGTATCAGTTGTTTATATTACGTTGTTCACATATATTAGATTTATCTTGTCCTTATGGTCTGGATCATGGCTGAAAATATCCATTTTGGCTAATTCACTTACCTGGTTAACAAATGAGTAAAATTAAAATGGTAAAGCAGGAATGCTTTAATATTTGCCTTAATACGAGATTAAATAACATGTATCTTTCCTTTGAACATGCATTATGCTGGAAGAGATGAGCAACTTCCAGTAATGCATGTCCTTATCCAAAGAAAAAACAGAAATAATTCAGTATTACCCAAGCTGTACAACATTCTTGTAAAAGGAAGGCTTATAAAACACAATTCATTGTCCCACATAGTTTAGCTAAAACCTATCAATTTCTGCATGCCAAGGTATTCCATTGTGTGGTTCCAGAGTGGAAATTCCTTCCAAACTGTACAGCAGAGTGTCAAACACTTGCTACACATTTACATGGGTACTGTATGAGAACTGTACAAATTAAGTTCCTGTCATATAAATACTATACAACTGCGGTGGTGGTGCTACAGTAGCGTTGTCACCTCACAATAAGACGTTGTCCTGTTCGATTCTCAGCTAGAGCATCTTCTGTGTAGAGACATGCATGAATGGGTGTACCTTCATTGAAGGTTGTGCGTCAGGGCCGGCAACTCGGCAAGTAAAAATCTACTGCCAATCATTAGTGGACTGGAGTTCCACTGTGGTGACGCCTAACCGGGAAAAGCCGAAAGACACAGCAACAACTTGTCAGGTACAGACAAGCAGACTGTAGATTCAGGAAAGTTTCAATGGTCCAAAATTTGCCACCACAGGAACACTTACACCCTTGGGAATGGCTCTTGGTATTATTTCAATGTATCCACATTGATTTTACAGAATGCATTCAAAACATCAAAGGCTTGAAACACAAAATATCGAACACCTGTCACATGCCCTGTAAATGATATATACCAACTCCAAGAGCACATAGCTTTAAGGGAAAGGCAAACTCTGAATCCTCAAAATAACAAAACCCATCAAAAAAGACAGCTCAGTGTTCCAAATGTTCAACCAATAGATGTTCAACATTTTTTCCTTGGAATGAATGAATGACTTCCTGCTTTTACAGGCCTCTTCTTGAGCAATTATTTCTAATTGCTTTTAATACATATTAATTCCAAACATTCAAAGGTTGTTTACATGGTCTCTACCACTGGGAAAACAGAGGAATAGCTTCCTTGAGCAGTGATAAATAATACTCAGTTGACATCTGATTGATTCAAACCTTTCACAAAGCAAAACAGCATTATACATTTCACATCTGATGACTGTCATCTGCTTACAAATAGATTGGTAGACAGGTTCATTCACGCTAGTCATAACCCAGGACAGCATTAGATTTGAGGTTTTTGCATGCTGTAATTCAGTACCTGTATACATACATTACATTGATTCTGAGTTAAAAAACTGCAAGCGTTTAACACAATATCAACAAAAGTAACTTAGCTACTTGCCCATAAACAGTTTGATTGTGCTATTTTCACTGAATTTGATATGTGTGAATGGTGCATTTGAATTAAATGTCATTTGTTCATATATTACTTTGAATGAAGTCCATTTGGTCCAGTCGGGGTTGCTGTACAGCTTGCAGGGCACTTACTTTTAGGTTAGAGCTAGGATTTTCTCAGTTATTTGCAGTTTAAAAATAGTAATCCAGTCTTTATGAAGGGAAATATACCTAGGGCACAGTTTATTACAACTTTTAGGTTAATTACTAGAGATCTGAATTTTAGATAGAGGTCAAATTAATTATATCTTTGTTTGAACAGCGAGGTTGTAAGAGACACACCTTATTAGAAATATCTAGAGAAGTGATAGAGAGGAACTCAGTTTGCACCTAATCTATTTAAACCATTGGTAGATAGCAACATATTCAATAAAAGGAACAAATGTTATAATAAAAACAACCTGGTTTGTTTTTTGGATATGTCCATGGATAACTATAACATTGGTTGGGTCATTTAAAATAACTGGAGAATTATTAAAGGCAACAATGATTTATTTAAGATTATTGGTAGTCAGCCTTTTGCTTATAAAAAGAATACTAGTTTTAAATTGATGCTACAAAATGATGCTACCAAGATCAGTCTACCACTTACAGATAATGCCAAAGGGACATATAAATGTAGGGGGGGAGGGTGATGTATGTAAGAGCCATGCATTAGTTTCAAACATTTGGACCAAACGTTTGGTGCCAGTTATCATTTTATGTGTCATTCTCAAGGAATTGTACAGATTGTATATCTTCAAGATGTCAATGTCAAGCTTTCTATGCAGGTTTGACCACAAGGACTTTGCGTAAAAGAGTTAAATAATATTTATTGACAAGAGTTAAATAATATTTATATTATATTAAGACATGATATTTTAATAATGCTCTGTTTAAACATTCTTGTGAATATGCAAACTGTAAGAGAATTTTGTTTTATGTACTTGAACAAGTTCAAAATGATTTAAGGGTGGGTATTTTAAAAACAAGCTAGAAATGAAAGAGACAGAGTGGTAGTTAAAAATTAGGATGAACTGCTTTCCTGAACTGATATTATTAACATAAAGTGTGTTTTTAAATAGGTTAAAAAAGAATTTTTTTTTATTTCATTAACATATTTGGGTGTATATGGCTTTAAGGGTTTTGTTAATTAATTGATTGCATGTGATTTTGCATTTTATATAAATTGGTGAGTTTTTTCATTAGTGATTGGATCTGAAGTAGTCTGGTGTGATACAGATGAATGCAATTAATAAAGACGTTTATGCTAAAGTTCTAAGTGAGATTTTTTTGTTGAGTCTCAGTTAATGCATTTTAGTGGTTATTTTTGTTGTTGTTTTATGGTTACCACCTTTTTTGGGACATCTCTTTCTTTTCTTATCAAATAGAGCCCTCTCAGGGTAACCAAAGTGTCCAAGGAGATACTCCCCCACAACAAAGACTGAACTCATGAGTGGAAGACATAATACTGTAAACTAAAAGTGAAAGTTAAAACAATGCAGTTGTAATGACATATGAGGAATGCAGTGCATTTTGCACTGGGAAGGTTCACCGTGCTAAGAATAAATCGAACTGTGTCTTGCAGCATGCAAATTGATAAGTATAAATAATTGTACTCTTGAACACTGAGTCTGAGTTAGAGTATATTACAATCATTGCAAATTGATCTCCAGCACTTAGCATTTAGCTGTATACTGAAATATTGAAAATGACAATAAAATGCCATAATTTGTAACTTTATATAGGCTGTTGAAGCATGTTTATCTTTCTGCTATAATGGAGATGTAACACCTGACTTTAGTACATCATTACCTTCCCGTCTTGTGACTAAAGTACTAGGAAGTGTACCATGCTGACTGCATGTCTGCATGTAACTCCCTAGGTGCACCATTTATCAGATCCATGTAACAGGTAAAGACAGACAAAGTATAAAATAATGGGTAGACAAGGCCCAAAATAGGGACACGTGTAACTTTTGCACCTATAAACCTAGACTTTTAGATTTTGTCCAGTTTCCTTGCACTTGTTTATATCACAATGATCACACTTCTAGCGAGGCTCCCTCTGTTGTTAGAATGCAGTTGAGTATCTGTCCTTAGGGATAATTGACATGTGACAAGTGTCTCATTGGCATTTATTAACACTGTAGCGATTGTGCCTTTTGTCCATACCACTCTACGGCAAAGCGGTGCTGCGGGCTTCTGGTTTTCACATTGTAGCTCACTGGGAAATGTCTTGCAACCTCAATGCCAGAACCCAAACACCACACAGATACACACACATTAACTGTCTTGGACCATGACAGTTTGTTGACAACCAAATGCTCTAAACCACAGTTGACCTAACTGCTTGTTCATCATAGGAGATGACTTGGGGATTTACCCTTTCACTGAAGTGCATTGGACTCAAAGTTGATTATATTAAGTCTGAGGTGATGCGGTGGCAAAATCCCCTGCTTCAGAACTGTATGGGGGGTTTATAGCTCACAAAAATACTCCTCCTGAAAAACGTATGTCAACACCCATGTTACAAGTAACTCACTCTACAGATTCTGGAGACAGAAATTATACGTGGATCCTAATAAACCTTGGATATACCAACCTGCATGTATGCTTAGCCTATCCTGCTGCCACCCTTGTACACATAGGTTCATAGGTTCATAGGTTGGTACTAGGCTATCAGCCCTAGGGCCTATACAAGCCTAGCCATAACAATTCCCTGGCTATTTCTTCCCACATTATTTACTTTCCTGGACCCCTGTCTAGCAGGGCGACTGACGTGATCCCTGGGGTGAATTTCCTTTCTCCCATCCAGTCGTCAAGGTTCCTCTTGAAGAGGTCCAAAGAGGCACTCTGCTTGACATGTATGGGCAATCTATTCCAGAGTCTGGGGAGTCTCTGGGTCAGGAACCTATCCCTCCAGCATGTTTTGTTTATTGTGATGACAAGGTTTAGATCCCTGGAGCATGTAGCTCTGAGGGATTGGGATTTGTTTAAGTGTAGCATGTCCAACAGTTCTGGGTTTGACATGGCCTTGTATGTTAAGCAGAGATCGCCTCTGAGTAGACGATATGCGACAGAGTATAGCTGGAGTTTTTTAAGGCGGTCAGCGTAGGGCATCTGCTTTAGGCCTGTGATTCTTTTAGTGAGGTATTTCTGAGGCCTTTCCAGTTGTTGCAGATGTCTTGAGAGGTACATACCAAATGGGGAATTGTATTCTATAATGGGTCGAATGAGGGATGAGTACAGTGGGACAATGACCTCCTTTTTTCTGGATGAAAAGCCCTTCGTGATGAGGTGTGCCACATAAAAGGATTTACTGACTGTTGTGGCGATGTGGTTATTGAAGGTGAGACCACTGTCCACCTGTGTCCCTAAGTCTCTTAACACAATTTCTGTGTTTAGTGTACTGCCACCTATATGGTAATTCATGGATACATGTTTTTTCCCAAAGGGGATAACAATACATTTCTTGGCATTGAGCTTGAGCCCATGGCTCTGGCACCAAGCATCTGTTTCTGTTACTCTAACATATATTTTCTAACATGGTTCCAAATAATTCAATCTTTCTAGATGACTTGAACATGAAAGCTAGCTCATCATCCATTCACCCAGCCAGTAAAATGCTCCTTTATGGTAAATTGGAACGACTTGTCATGGACCTACACAGCTTAACCTGATTACTGGAAATGACTCTATATTTGACTGTATTATTACCAACATAAAAGTAAGATGAAGGCAAGTAAGCATTCTACCTAATTTTAGCTTCACTGCTCCTCCTTTCCACCTGGTCCTTCAAAGCAGTAAAAGTTCAACCATGTATCATAACCTTTCGAAAATAAAAGAAGAAATGTTAAATGTGCACTTAAACTTCACTAATTGGTATTCAATTTACAGTTGTACAGATCCTAACTCAGACCTAATCCTCTTCCTTGACATATTGAGTCAAATACAGTACTCAGTTTGCCCAGATGAAAGAAGAAGGATCCTAAATTAGCCCTAACCCTAAACTTAACCCTCTTCCTTGGCATACAGAATCAAGTATAGGATGTTGTTTTTCCAGTTGTAAAAAGAAATGCCCTTGATTAATAATACAGCTTAAAATACTGTTCAAATCAAGGGACCTAGCCTGGAAATAGTGGAAACAACAGCCCACAAACAAACATCTTCAAGAAAACTTTAATAAAATGAGAACAGAAGCCAGAATTGCTACTAATGCAGTTAAAGCCACTTTCTTTAGAAATATTGGAAGTTCTGCACACCAGTCCTAAGCACTTTTGGAAAGAAGTAAAGTCATTAACTGGTAAAGTTGCTGACTCCATTAATCCTAGCAAGGACACCCAAAACTTTGTTAATGAATATATACACCTTCTAATACAAACCTTAGAAGATCTAGCAAAATTTTCTTTCCCCATATACAAACTACTTCAATGAATTATTAATGCAAAAAAAACTACAACGTCTACACAGTTGTACAACTTAGCCCAATATAGCCCAACTTTCTATTTCAGGTAGCTCACTAGGAAAGAAGATAAAACAATTCTTCTCAGTCTAAATTAGAAAGCAAAGAATAAGGCTAACAAACTTCACCCCACTTTCCTCAAAATGTCAGCAAACCTCATTGCTAGACAACTCACACACATCTTTAACCTCTTTCTAAACTCTGGCATCTTTCCTGCAGCTTTCAAATATGCTTTCATCATACCCCTTCCTTAAAAGCCCAGACCAAAGAATGCAAAGTTTACAGACCAAAAACATACCTATGATACATAACAAAAATCCTGGAAAAGCTAATCTACACACAACTTTTCAACCACATCAGTAACTATTGGCTGCTGTGTGCCATTCAGCAAGGATTCAGAAATTCCTTTAAGTACCATGACAACATTATTTTCAGCTACAAACACCATTTTCAACAATATATATGACTCTAAATTGACTATTGTCCTCTTTGTAGACATGACAAGAACCTTCAAAACACTAAATCATAGACCACTCCTTTATAACTTTAGTAAATTTTAAATCTGGCACAACTGCTATAAGGTGACTTGAAAGTTACTTGCAAAATAGACCCTTCTACATCTAACCAAGCCCCAGTCTAACCAAGGTATGGTTACCACAGGAGTCCCCCACAGCCTAGTACTTGGGCCTCTTTTGTTCCCACTATTCATTAATAGCATTTCCTTGGTCCTATACTAGCTTGAGATAGTATGGTATGCTGATGATCTCTTACTATGGAATCAACTAAAGATATCAAAACACTGGAGCAAAAACTACAAGATGGTTTTTCTAGAATTTTCCAGTGGATAAGTAGCGACATGCTGCTTATCAGTCCTAAAATTCTAATATTATGATCTTTTAGTAGAAAATTACAAGAAAATCCTAGCCAAACTAGAGTTTTCACTGTGTGATTCCTTAAAACCTCTTGTAAAAGAGGCTAATGGGATATACCCAAATGGCCTCTTAAGGACATCAGGTGTTTCAGCTATATGGCTGTTCTGAATGACTATGACTTTTTTTCTTTTTAAGTCTGTTAATGGACAAATTCAGGCCAATAAAATCAAACTCCACTAGCTGTGGGCATGCATATTTGAGTCTTATTATGACTTCATCAGCACAGCATAACCGGACTATTATAAACACTGGGTTGTCGTACCCAGTTGAAGTCCATAACCATTAAGATATCTGCAAAATATCCCATCTAGCAACTAAATAAATAAGTGAACAGGACACACAGCCAAACCAATTAATAAAAAATTACAAGAAAATCCTAGATAGTTTTCACCAGCTGGGTACAAATGAATGCATGAAAGAAATAGAGGCAGGTTTCTATAATTGAGTCTCCACAGAGTATAGTTGTAGAAACTGTGTCTTACAACCACTATCATCTGGTTATGAATGCTGTGAGGAATAGAGTATAAGTGACCATTAGAGTTATGAGATACCCATTGTTTATTTTAAAAGCCCAACAGAAACTGTTGCTAGATAAACACTGTTGCAGTATCTCTGCTTTTCAGCAGAATGGACGAATTGTTCTTAAATGCTATCTTTCTATCGACAGTGCTATAGTTGTTCTATGTTCATTCCATGCATTCTTCCTCCCATCTTGTCCAGTGGTTTGCTTTCTTTCACACCACTGATGCATTTATGAACTAATGATGTACAAATATTGTGCATGTTAAGACTTTCCCTTGAGCTATGAAAGAAAGTTGCGTGCTTTTCATGACTATATTTTATTACAATTTCATAAACAAGAGATCATCAGAAAGTACAAGTAAATCAGCCAGTACAGTAACTTACATGGACCATTTGGATAGATCTGAGATTTTACTTACAAAGTAGTTTTTCAGGAGAAAATGATTTCATATATACAGCTGTCTTCCAGTCTTTTCTCCCTATTTCATCATATAACACATACAGACATCACAACATATCTAACAGAGTTATTTAACATTAAGCATCTGTGATTATCCATTATTTTCTTGTGCATCTTAGTTTCTATTGTTCAACAATTGGGGCGTGCAGCAGGATTTTAGAAAATTCTGACAACAGACTTAAAACTGAATATGTAATGATAGCAGTGAATTAAGGCATTCAGGGACTGCTACACTCTTTCCCCACCTCACCAGTGGAATCTGCACTTAAAGAATGCTGCTCTGCATATGTATGTCTGGAAATTTTGGGGTTGGGGTTATGAGGGACATTTCTTATGGAATCCTAGAGAGACATAAAGAAGGAAAAGCTACAAACCTAGTGGTGGGCATTCTGGAGTTTAGAATACATAAATAGAAAGATACGTTCCTCACTTGGAGCAGGAGTAAGGCATCTCTAGCACAAGTGAGAGCCCAATGATCTATTCATTCACCCCAGAGGGCCCCATCAACCTGTTTATGGTCTAGAGAGGCAAGAGATCATCAGTGGGACTGGGCCAATCTGATGGACTCAGCAGACCTCCCTGTTATCCCTCTGGAGCATATATATAATATATATATATATATATATATATAGGGTTGTACTAAGCTAACTGCCCTTGCGAGCCATTTTAAGTCTAGCCAATTGTCCCTTGTAAGACTCAAACCCTGCACCTTGTGTTTGTAAGGCAAACACCTTAACCATTAGGCCACCCTCCTCTCCCCTAAATCTTTGTTAATCTTTAATTGGAATGTAATTCTTATTACTGTAACAAAGTTGGGTCCATTTTACTCACATGTTAAGCCATTCCCCACCATCTTACTAATACATAGTAACCCTAACCCCAATCCTACCCCTAACGTAGCACCTTACATTTCTAAAAACCTACCAATACATAAAATGGATTCAGATACTGAAACATACACCAAACACTAAAGCTTCCACCTTACTCTAACCCAAACACACTAACACTCGAACAAACACACTTACCTGTGTCTGCATTCTGAGCTGTTAGCACAGGAATATACAACACTTTTTGCCACTCTCTATTCTGTCAAAGAAATTTTGATAGTGTACGTTAGTTAAAACCTATTGTGAACTCATAAAAACTTGAAATTTTCACCTGGCCTATTTTTGTGGGGGCCATGCAATAGTAACATCTGCACAGTTTTGAATGGGCACGCCACTAAATATCTTCAAAGACTATAAGACATACCACTGCCATTTTACAAGCTGGCAGGGATTCTTGTACTCCATGTGCAGCTATGAAATATATGAAAATGTCCTACCTCTACCTGCTTATTATGGACCTCCCCACCAAGCCTGCAGGTCATCTGCTTCAGAAGTACATTTTATGACTACCTGCTTATGATTCATTTCTAGAGCCCTAATTTAATTCAAGTCCAAAAATAATGTTGACGGGTGGCTGTAATATTTCAAACAAGATTATGCCAAGTGAAGATTCTCCAAATTAATTGAAATGTACATACATACAGTAATGACTGATATGTGCTAGCAGTTTCGTCTCCACTAACTTTAGAATTAAGACTGGCAGGTACTGAGGTCAGCTCAGCCTACAAAACTTTCCCAAGCTACCTCAGGCCCTCACCTTTACGGGTCTACTACAGTAAACTGACAGTACACAACACCGACACCCACAACACCGACACCACAAGAATGAAACCGCAAAAACACGAAAGTTCACATGCTGGACAAATCACAATCCTGACAGTTAACAAAACAAAAAGTTCACTGTTCCACACAACACACACACAACGCAAGCACACCAACAACCTAAAAACCTATACTACACCTTACACACAACTATTTATGCACTAACCTTAACCCAAACCCTACCCCTAAGGTCCGTCACTATTGCACACTTACCTTACCCCGCACCCTAACCCTAACTCACTTAATCCACCCCTAACCATCAAGTCCCTCACTATCGCACACTTACTTTACATGCACCCTAACCCTAAATCCCTCACTATCGCACACACACCTTACATGCACCCCAACCCTAAATCCCTCACTATCGCACACTTACCTTACATGCACCCTAACTCTAAATCCCTCACTATCGTACACACACCTTACACGCACCCTAATCCTAAATCCCTCACTATCGCACACTTACCGAGTCGTGCTCACGTTTCCCATGTCGGTGTTTTCAATGTCGGGATTACGAGTTGTCGGTTATCTGCTCTGTCGGTCTTCTGGAGTCGGTGATGTGATTGTCAATCTTCCGAGCTTTCAGTCTAATGTAGGGAACCCATATATATATATATATATATATATATATATATATATATATATATATATATATGCTCCAATGTGGGTGTGTGTATGTGTATGTATATATATATATATATATATATATATATATATATATATATATATATATATATATATATATATGGTTTACTACTGAATACCCAAAGTGACTGCTGTCGACCGGCATGCAGTTGAAAGACAGTTTTCCAGTGAGCAGAATGCCAACTCAAAATACATTGACTACACTACAGTGAATGGGTAGTGTGCTTTGAGTATCTGAGTTTGGCATTGTATATTGAGATCACGGTTCAGTGAGGAACAGGTAATTAGCCCATTTCCTCACTGTAGTGCGATCTCGGAATTGGTATATATAAGTTGCAGGGGGTGTGGGGGGCACAGCCGCCCACATGGGGGGTGCAGGGAAACTTTCCCCCCTGCAAAATAGTAAAATATACGTACCGTTGACTATGTGATGTCATGGTACGTGATGGTGCATAGCATGGGTGGCTGATGTCACCTCCTGCTATGTGGAATACATTGAACTGCAAGTGTCAATTTATTCAGTTTCGACTTGGTCGGAATTTTGCTATTCGGGATTCAGGATTTCGGGTTGACCATGTGACCGGTCAACCCATGTAGTTTCCAGGTTTCAATAGTAAACATATATATATATATATATATATATATATATATATATATATATATATATATATATATATATATATATATGTATATATACATATATATATGTATATATATATATATATATATATATATATATATATATATATATATATATATATATATATATATAAACTCTATGTGAACATCATAGTAATAAGCTTATACACCCCTATTAAAATGTCAGGTTTTTGTGATATAAAAAAATGAGACCACAATAAATGAAATTATTTCAAAACTTTCTCCACCTTTTAATGTGGCCTATAACCTGTACAATTCAACTGAAAAACAAACAAATCTGTAAGGGGAAAAATATAAAATAAATATAAAAAATGTACAATACACTGGTTGCATAAGTGTGCACACCCTTAAACTAATACTTTGTTGAAGCACCTTTTGATTTAATTACAGCATTCAGTCTTCTTGGGTACACACCTGCCATCAATTAAAGAGACTCTGAATAATCCCAAATAAAGTTCAGCTGTGCTAGTAGGATTTTACTCACATTTACTCAGTTGACTGCTACAGCAAAAGCCATGGTTCGCAGAGAGCTTACAAAGCATCAAAGGGGTCTCACTGTTGAAAGGCATCAATCAGGAGAAGGGTACAAAAAAATTTCCACAGCATTGGATATACCATGCAACACAGTGAAGACAGCCATCAAAAAGTGGAGAAAATATGGGACAAAAATGACGTTGCAAATAACTGGACGTCCCTCCAAAATTGACGAAAAGACAAGACAAAAACTGGTCAGGAAGACTGCCAAGAGACGTACAGCAAGACTGAAGAGGCTGCAGGAATTTCTGGCAAGTACAGGTTGTGTACTACGTGACAACAATCTCGCGTATTCTCCATATGTCTGGACTATGGGGTAGGGTTGCAAGATGGAAGCCTTTTCTTACACAGAAAAACATTCAGGCCCAGCTAACATTTGCAAAACAATACATCAAGTCTCCCAAAAGCATGTGGGAAAATGTATTATGGTCTGATGAGACCAAGGTTGAACTTTTTGGCCACAATTACAAAAGGTATGCTTGGCGCAAAAACAACATTTCACATCACCAGAAGAATGGGTCTATATCATAACATCGAAGTTCTCTAACATCGAATGTTATTATATCGAACCCTAAACACCGAAGTGTGAAAACATCTAACAGTCAGAATAGCTAATTTTTTCCCAGGGAAAAAATTCGCTATTCCGAGAAACATACACGCAGCACAAACACACACAAAAAACAGCCATCCACACAAACATACACTTAAAATCCTACACCTAAACTAAACTTTACATACAGTACTAGCTATCCACTTACCTTAACCCAACCCTAACCCTAAGGTCCATCAGTATCGCACACTGACCTCACCCGTGCCCTAACCCTAACTCACCTAACCCACCCCCTAACCCTAACCTACACACAATCGCACACTTACCTGACCCACGCCCTAACCCTAACTCACCTAACCCACCCCTAACCCTAACCTACACACAATCGCACACTTACCTGAACCCGTGCCCTAACACTAATATCCACACAACCGCACACTTACCTGACCCGCTCCCTAACCCTAACTCACCTAACCCGCCCACTAACCCTAACCTACACACAATCGCACACTTACCTGAATCCGACCTGTAACGCTCCAACATATCGAATGCTGAAAACAGCGAAGCCACAGCAATGACCCACCAAATTCTTTCCCTGGGAAAGAATTCGATGTCCTGCACCTTCGCTGTTTTCAGCGTTCGACATTACGGGTTCGATATTATAAAATTCGATGTTAGAGAACTTCGATGTTATAATATAGACCCCAAAAGAACACCATCACCATATTGAAGCATGGTGGTGGCAGTATCATGATTTAGGGTTGCTTATCTTTAGCTGGAACTAGGGATTTAGTCAAGGTGGAGGGAATTATGAACAGTTTCAAATACCAGTCACTTTTGGCCCAAAACCTTCAGGCATCTGCTAGAAAGCTGAAGATGAAGAGGAATTTCACCTTTCAACACAACAATGACCCCAAGCATGCATCTAAATTAACAAAAGAATGGCTTCAACAGATGAAAATTAAAGTTTTATAATGGCCCATCCATAGCCCAGACCTAAATTCAATAGAAAATCTGTGGGGTGACCTGAAAAGGGCTGTGCACAAGAGATGCCCTCGCAATCTGACAGATTTGGAGCTCTTTTGCAAGGAAAAGTGGGCAAATATTGCCAAGTCAAGATGTGCCGTTCTGATAAACTCCTACCCAAGAAGACTGAATGCTTTATTTATTATTTTTTTATTTATTTCCAGTTTGATGACTGTGGAAGTCCACTGGGCTCAGGGAGCCCATTTTCAGTGGAGGCCCGGGGAGAAAATCTCCATATTACATAGTAAAAATAAGCAAAGTATAATAGAAAAGTTGACAAAACATATATTACATATCAGATTAGAGACAATTTGCACATTGGTTACATAGCTTCTAAAATTGTATGATGGCAGTAAAAAAAAAATTTTCCCAGAAAGGGGAGAATAAAAGGTGGAAAGTAAACTATTTACAATGTATACATTCATGATATTGACGTATTCAGAGTGAGGCAGCTGTATAATAGAAAAAGTTGAAAACATACATTACATTTCAAATTAGAGACAAGTTGTTGTTCTTTGGTTACATAGCATGTAAAATTGTATGATGGCAGTAATGAGAATCATTCCCAGAAAGGGGAGAATAAAAGGCAGAAAGTAAACTATTTACAATATATACATTCATGATATTGATGTTAGATTACATTATATTCGGAATGAGGCAGTTGTTCAGGAAATCAGTATGGAGTAGAGTTACTAGTAAGTTAGGTAGGGAGAATGCAATTGCATTTCCAATTAGAGGAGAGGTAGGAATGGAGCTGAGTTTTAAAGTGTTCAAGTTTTCAGAAGTACTTAGAGAAGGAGGGAGAGAATTCCATTTTTTGGCTAAGGAAAAGGATAGAAGAAGCTGACCAGTGGGACAGTTCGGTTTGTAGACAGTGATTAGATTTTGGTGGGCAGATCTTAGAGTTCTGTGCAGGGTGT